>NW_024376306.1:0-98358 GCF_016808335.1 Panicum virgatum
TATGTCTTGTCCGTATAAATCTCCTCAGAACGGCAAGGCTGCGTATTCGCACGTACCCTTCTGCTCCAGGCTTCTCTCCCCCGCGCTTCTGGGTTGAGAGCCTCCACACCGCCACCTACCTGCTCAACCGTCTTCCGTCCACTGCTTCTCCTGCTCTCACTCCACACCACGCTCATTTCGGTACCCCTCCTCGCTATGACCACCTTCGGGTCTTCGGGTGTGCGTGTTACCCTAACACCTCCGCCACCGCTTCTCACAAGCTGGCGTCCCGCTCGACTCGTGTGTTCCTCGGGTACTCCCCTGACCACAAGGGGTACCGATGCTTTGACCTCACCTCTCGCCGCGTTATGATCTACCGACACGTCGTCTTCGATGAGTCGGATTTCGCCTACTCCACCTCCTCCACACCTTTTTCTGATCCCGAGCTGGCGTCTCTGTTTCCGACTGACCCGGTGGTTCAGCCACCATTACCTGTCTGTCCTTTTCCTGCAGGTTTTCCCGGCACACCGGCACCGCTTCCGGTGATCTCTGCTGCGCCGAGCGCGGCCCCGGTGCCCGCGGTCGCGCCACGCGCAGCCCCGATGCCTTCCCCTGCACCTGAGCGGTACGCTCAGCCGGTGCAGGTGTCCCGGCGTCGCTCGGCGCCGAGCCCGGCGCCGCAGTGGTACGCTGAGCCAGTGCAGGTGTACCGGCGTCGTTCGGCGTCGACACCAGCGCCGCCTCCTGCTCCGGAGGCTCCTGCGACCGACACTGGAGCCGTCGCCGCCGCCTCCTCCTCCTCCCTCTCCCCCCCCCCCCCCCTCATCCATCGGCCTCGGCATATCCATCCCATGGTGACTCGGCGGATGGCGTCCCAGCCCGCGACTCTCTCTCCGCCACCGACGGAGAGCCGCGGTCTCTCCGGTACCCTCCTCTGTTCGCGACGCCTTGGCGGATCCTCACTGGCGTCGCGCGATGGAAGAGGAGTACGCGGCTCTTCTTGCCAACCAGACGTGGGACCTCGTGCCGCGTCCGTCTGGTTGCAATGTGGTGACTGGCAAGTGGATCTGGACGCATAAGCGTCGGGCTGACGGCACACTAGAGCGCTACAAGGCTCGCTGGGTTCTCCGGGGGTTCACACAGCGGCCTGGTGTGGACTATGATGAGACTTTCAGCCCGGTCGTGAAACCCGCTACGGTGCGCACGGTCCTCTCGCTTGCGCTCTCGCGCACTTGGCCTGTGCACCAGCTGGACATGAAGAATGTGTTTCTTCACGGCACCTTGTCAGAGACTGTTTACTGCTCTCAGCCTGCGGGATTTGTGGACTCGAGTCGTCCGGATATGGTCTGCCAACTCAACAAGTCTCTCTATAGGCTGAAGCAGGCTCCTCGGCTTGTACTCTCGGTTCGCCACGTTCATGATGACACTGGGGTTCACCGAGGCCAAGTCAGACACGTCTCTCTTCATCTACCGACGTGGGGATGCGACTGCCTATCTGCTACTATATGTCGACGACATTGTGCTCACAGCTTCCAGTCAGCAGTTACTTCAGAGTGTCATCTCCTCTCTGCAGCAGAAGTTCGCTATGAAGGATCTCGGTCAGCTCCACCACTTCTTGGGCGTCACTGTTGAGCCTCGCCCGTCTGGTCTTCTCCTTCACCAGCGGCAGTACGCCCTCGATATTCTGGAGCGGGCTGGGATGACTGATTGCAAGCCCTGCTCCACTCCAGTCGACACTCAGGCGAAGCTGTCTGCTGATCTGGGTGATCCGGTGGATGATCCTACTGCCACCGGAGTCTGGCCGGCACTTTGCAGTACCTCACCTTCACCAGGCCAGATCTCACCTACGCTGTTCAGCAGGTCTGTCTCCATATGCATGATCCCCGGGAATCACACCTTGCTACGCTGAAGCGTCTCCTCCGGTACGTCCGTGGCACTGTGGACCTCGGCCTGGTACTTCACCGCTCGTCCTCTGCTGAGCTGGTGGTCTACACGGACGCTGACTGGGCTGGCTGTCCGGACACTCGTCGTTCCACCTCCGGCTACGCCGTCTTCCTGGGCGGCAACCTGGTCTCCTGGTCGTCCAAGCGGCAGCCGGTTGTCTCCCGCTCCAGTGCCGAGGCGGAGTACCGGGCTGTCGCTAACGGCGTGGCGGAGGCGTCCTGGCTACGACAACTCTTGGCGGAGCTCCACAGCCCGCTCGCCAAGAGCACGCTCGTCTACTGCGACAACGTCAGCGCCGTGTATCTCTCCACCAACCCCGTCCAGCATCAGCGGACGAAGCACGTGGAGATCGACCTACACTTCGTGCGCGACAGAGTCGTCATCGGCGATGTTCGGGTACTCCATGTCCCGACTACCTCCCAGTTTGCTGACATTTTCACCAAGGGGCTGCCCTCGTCGACCTTCTCGGAGTTTCGATCCAGCCTCAACGTAGCCGGTGGCTAGTTATGGCTGCGGGGGGTATTAGCCCTTTTGTGCACTTCTTGTACTCTCATCTTGTCCAGTCTTGAACACCGCTGCGTCGGTTGTTCAGACTGCGGGGGGTGTTAGCTTTCTTTCTTGTTGTCCAGTCTTGAACACCGCTGCGCCGGTAGTTCAGACTGCGGGGGGGTGTTTGGAGTATATTGAGCCCATGTGTATAGAGGCCCACCTAGAGGCCCATGTATATGTTCTATATATACCCACCCATCTAGGGTTGGAGGAATACAACAATTATTCTCTCCATGAGCCATGACCAAGAAGGACGATCGGGACTAGAGCAACCGAGCAAGGGATCAAGAAAGGTTGCATCCTCCATGGTGGGTGAGAAAACTAATCTGATTACTATCTTCTCTGGTCTTGCACAGAAGCATGCACGTTAGCTGGTGTAAGTAGTTTTGGCCGAGAACTAGTGGGCGCAACAGCCAAATGATCAAGATGGTGCCAGACCATGAGAGGCGTCGTGACATGAACGGGTCACACATTGCCGGTAGACTTCAGTCTGCCGCCGGTGCCCAGGCGTGCCCATGACTTCGGTTCGCCAGCAGCACATTGGCATGGTCGTCGGACACGCGCGTGGCCCAAAGCTAGTTGAGCACTGGGTGGAGTGGCGCAAGTACATGTACCATACTTGTATGCATCCATGTTGATGCATTCATATGCGCGTACGTCTAAGCAAGCAAGGATCCCATGTGGAAGAGTAGTTGTCAGCAAAAGCACAAGGTATTTTTCAGGCTCTTGCTGAAAGCAAGGATCCCATGTGGAAGAGTAGTTGTCAGCAAAAGCACAAGGTATTTTTCAGACTCTTGCTGAAAGACAAGCTAAGCACTAGGAACATTTTGAGAAGGAAAACCATGCACCTTCAGTCTTACAATTGTGTACTCTGTCAAAGCAATGGAGAAGAGACAGTGCAACACCCGTTCATGAATTGTCAATTTGCAGTTGAATGCTGGAGCCTAATTGGAATTGATCTTCATAATTAGTCAGACATCTTCCAGGTTATTGAGCTAATCAGATTCAAATTTCTTCATGATTTTGGCAATCATAATGAGCTGGGCAATCTGGCCTGTCAGAAATGATCTCATCTTCAAAGGCATCCCAGCCACCCCGGCAAGAGCTAAGGCAATTTTTGACAAGGAAGTCAAAATCCTTTCCGTGAGGGTTAAGGCTAAATTTAGTGCCTCTTTTGACCTATGGATCCAGAATCTATTGTAATTTTTCTTTCTTTTCTTATTTTCTTCTTCTCTTTCTTTGTCTCTTGAAGACTCTTTGCTTTGCTTTGTTCTTTTTTGGTTGTAAGACTCTCGGCTCCTCTTTTGAATAAATTCTGTAGGGGCGCTTCTGCCCCTCCAGCTTTGTCAAAAAAAAAACAATTTAATCTCCCTCCGTCCCTGAATAAATCAATTCCTAGAATCCGTGCCAGTCAAACTTTTTTAAGATTGACTAACTTTATAGAAAAAAGTAACAACATTTATGATATAAAATGAGCACCTTATGAGAACATTTTCTATAATAAATCTAATGATACCAATTTGATAACATAAATCTTAACAGGTTTTTCTAGAAATTCGGTCAAAGTTCAAAAAGTTTGACTTAAGACAATTCTAGAAATCTATTCTTTCAGAGACAGGGGGAGTACTAAATATTCCAGACACTGGCGAAGGGCGCATAACTCCGCCTATGCTGACTGGAAGACTCTCTCTCCTGAGTCGTCTCAACATAGCCGGTCCCAAGCCCGGGTAAAGGAGGAGGGTTGCGTTAGGTTTTGGCAAACCAGCATAAAAAATGCCACTCTAATGGATTTGAAACCCACAAGAAAACTCGTTGGGGCTTAACCCTCTTAGCGACGCGCTACATCGGAACCCGGGTGTGGTGATAAATGGGGCAACGGCCGGGTCGCCATCCCCCCAAAGGCGCGTCGTATCATGACCTGGGTACGATGATAAGTGAGCAAGGATCGGGTCGTCACCTAAATGGCGCGCTTACATCTACGCCCGGGTGTATGTAGTGAAAATGAGCAAGGGTCTTCGCACTTCCCTCGACGGGTGCGAAGGGTAAGGAAGCTAGCCGAGCCAACTAGGATTCGTATAGGTAGCTGGAACGTAGGGTCCCTAACGGGTAAGTTGCGAGAGCTAGTTGATGTAGCAATTAGGAGGCGTGTAAATATTCTATGCGTTCAGGAGACTCAATGGAAGGGCCAGAAGGCGAAGGAGGTTGAGGATACTGGCTTCAAACTTTGGTACACGGGAGCAACTCCGGGTAGGAATGGTGTAGGCATCTTGATTGATAGGAGCCTTAAGGATGGAGTCGTAGAGGTTAGAAGGCACGGCGACCGGATTATCCTAATCCGGTTGGTTGTTGGAGATTCAGTTTTGAATGTGATCAGTGCCTATGCCCCTCAGGTAGGCATTAGTGAAAGCACCAAGATGCAGTTCTGGTAAGATCTAGATAGCATGGTTAGTACCGTGCCTACCAGCGAGAAACTCTTCATAGGAGGAGATCTCAACGGCCATGTGGGTGCGACTAATGTAGGGTTCGAGCGAGTGCACGGGGGTTTTGGGTATGGTAGCAGGAGTCAAGAGGGGGAGGATGTGTTGAACTTCGCGTTAGCCTACGACTTGTTGTTAGCGAATACCGTGTTTAAGAAGAGGGGAATCCCATCTTGTGACGTTTCGTAGTGGACAACACTCGAGCCAGATCGACTTTATCCTTACTAGGAGGGAGGATAGACGTGATTGCTTAGATTGTAAGGTGATACCTGGGGAGTGTGTTGTCGCTCAACACAAGCTTGTGGTGGAGGACTTTCGTCTTCGGGTACGTGTCCACCGGGACAAATGTGCCAAGATTGCGAGAACAAAGTGGTGGAAGCTTAGAAGGGAAGCGGCACAAGCGTTTAAGGAAAGGATGCTAGGTGAGGGGCCTTGGGAAGAAGGAGAAGACGCAGATGACATGTGGCTAAAGATGGCAACATGTGTTCGGAAGGTGGCCTCAGAGGTGTTTGGCGTGAGTAGGGGAGGCAAACAGGAGGGGAAAGACACCTAGTGGTGGAACGACGAGGTGCAAAGGGCTATTAAGGAGGAGTGTTTCAAGCGCCTCCACCTTGACAAGAGTGCAGCCAACATCGAGGGCTATAAATTAGCGAAGAGGGTTGCAAAGCGAGCTGTGAGTGTAGCAAAGGATAAGGCGTATGATGACCTGTATCAGCGGCTAGGCACGAAAGAAGGGGAGAAGGACATTTATAGGATGGCTAGGATCCGCGAGCGGAAGACAAGGGACATCAATCAAATCAAATGCATTAAGGATGAGACAGATCGACTGCTAGTGAAGGATGAGGAGATCATGGATAGATGGAGAGAGTACTTCGACAAGTTGTTTAATGGGGAGAGAGAGCCCTACCCTTGAGTTAGATGACTCTTTTGACGATACCAACAGACGTTTTGTGAGGAGAATTCAGGAGGTAGAGATCGGGGATGCTTTGAGGAGAATGAAGAGAGGTAAAGCGATGGGCCCTGATGGTATTCCCATTGAGGTGTGGAGATGCCTAGGAGATAGAGCAATAGTATGGTTAACTAAGCTTTTTAATCTCATTTTTCGGTCAAACAAGATGCCGGAAGAATGGAGATGCCTAGGAGATAGAGCAATAGTATGGTTAACTAAGCTTTTTAATCTCATTTTTCGGTCAAACAATATGCCGGAAGAATGGAGAAGTATATTAGTACCTATCTTCAAAAAGAAGAGCGATGTTCAAAGTTGTACTAACTACCGTGGGATTAAACTGATGAGCTATAAGATGAAACTTTGGGAGAGGGTTATCGAGCATCGCCTAAGAAGAGTGACAAGTGTGACCCAAAATCAATTTGGGTTCATGCCTGGAAGGTCAACCATGGAGGCGATTTTCTTAATACGACAATTGATGGAGATATAGGGAGCAGAATTAGGACTTGCACATGGTCTTCATTGACCTTGAGAAGGCATATGACAAAAGTACCGAGAAATGTCATGTGGTGGGCTTTGGAGAAGCATAAAGTCCCAACTAAGTACATTACCCTCATTAAGGATATGTACAAGGATGCGACGACGTTTGTCCAGACATGTGATGGCAACACCACTGACTTTTCTATTATCATAGGCCTACACCAGGGGTCAGCATTGAGCCCTTATTTATTTGCTTTAGTGATGGATGAGATCACAAGGGATATACAAGGTGAGATCCCTTGGTGTATGCTCTTTGCTGATGATGTGGTGCTAGTTGACGAGAATAGGGCAGGGGTTAATAGAAAGTTAGAGCTGTGGAGACGCACGTTAGAGTTGAAAGGGTTCAGACTTAGTAGGACCAAGACTGAGTACATGATGTGCGATTTCAGCGCGACTAGGCATGAGGGGGGAGACGTTAGTCTAGATGGGCAAGTGGTGGTCTAGAAGGATACTTTTCGGTATTTAGGATCGGTGCTACAAAAGGATGGCGACATTGATGAAGATGTTAGGCATAGAATTTCAGCTGGCTGGTTGAAATAGCGGCAAGCTTCTGGCATCCTTTGTGACAAGAGGGTGCCACAAAAACTAAAAGGCAAATTCTATAAGACAGCAATTCGTCCGGCGATGTTATACGGTGCTGAATGTTGGCCTACAAAAAGGTGACATGTGCAGCAACTGAGTGTAGCAGAGATGCGGATGTTGCGGTGGTTTTGCGGGCACACAAGGAGGGATAGAGTCCGGAACGAAGTTATTCGGGATAGGGTCGAGGTGGCACCAATTGAGGAGAAACTTACTCAGCATCGGCTGAGATGGTTTGTACATGTCCAACGAAGGCCTCCTGAGGTACCGGTGCGTAATGGGGTTCTTGAGCGGGTCGATAATGTAAAGAGGGGTAGAGGTAGACCTAAACTGACGTGGGATAAGTTGGTTAAGAGAGACCTTAAGGATTGGAATATCTCTAAAGAGATAGCTTTGGATAGGAGCCCTCGGAGACTAGCTATCAATGTGCCTGAACCTTGAACTTATTTCTTTCGGGTTTCATCTCTAGCCTACCCCAACTTGCTTGGGAAAAAAGGCTATGTCGTTGTTGTTATTGTACTGGCGAAGGGCGCATCCAGTCCGGAGTTGGTGCGCGGGATCAAGGTAGCCATTGGAGGCCAACAGTGAGCGTTTGAACGCGGAATGCATGGCACGATCCTAAGCACCGAACACGATGAACAGTGTAGCATCTAGTCCAAACCCTATGCAAGGTACTTTTGAGCAACAGCTCTTTTGGCCTATTTGGCTTGTGTGAGACTTGGCTGGCCCTGGGCTAGTAGCTGAGCACCCTTAACCTTTGATGGCTTGTGTAAGTGTGCTTGGGGAGCCCTTTAACTCACATATGCTTGATAGTGATCATCCGATTGAGTGGGTGTGTGATTTCTAGTGCGTTGCTTTACGAGATTGCATCGAGTGGTACTAGGAGTTCGTGTTTGCAAACCAGTAGTGCTTGTTACTTTTGGAGGATGCCAACTCCTAGATGGCTTGGTGCCTTGTGGTTGTATCGAAGCACGCAAGGACATTGTGCGGTGCTTTGGAGAAGTGCTTGTGGGGGGTATTGTGCTCGCCCCATGGAGATCCCGAAGTGCAACTCTAGTAGAGAATGTCATTGAGTGCACTCACTTGGTTGTGATTGGTTCTTGCGGCACCCAACGTGTGGGCTAGGTTTGTGAAACACCTATTAGCCGCTGAACCTCTAAGTGAACGGTCGACACAACAGGGACTAGCTTGGTGGAAACCAAATGAACCTAAAGATAAAAAGCACTGTGTCATCATCTTCCCTTCATACGCAAGTTTGTATTTACATTCATATATATAGTGCTTGTGTTGTTGCTCTTGTGATTAGTTGGCTTTTGTAACTTGCTAGTTACCTTCCTTGCTTGTGTAGCATAGAAGTAGCTTTGCATGGTTTGTGTAGCTAAGTAATTTGAGATCTCTAGTTTGGCTTATGTAGCCTTGTTATTGAGCATTGCTAGAGAGCTTAGGAGCGTTGTGCTTTAGCTTAAAGTACTAATTGTATAGGTTTGTGTGACCTTGTAAGCTAGAATTGGTTAGGTGAGCACTACCTAGACCACCATATTTGTTGCCTAATTAGGATCTTTGTAAGGTGTTTGTGAACTAGATAGGGGGTATAGTCTTGACTAATCTGATAGTTTTAATTCCACTTTTTGTTGGTTAGCCGACACGATTAATTTTTAGAAAGGAATATTCACAACCCCCCCCCCCCTCTAGTTTGCCATCTCGACCCTTCTTCTGGGCTCCAACCAACATCCACCAACATCATTTGTGGAAGAAAGCCTCAAAGAGGGAGGACCATCAGGGGGAAGAAAGAAATCCAGAGAGGAGATCAAGGTCCTCGCAGCCCAACATATGATGAGACGAGGTACTCAAGAGATTTAGAGGATAGTAGACCAAGGCGTTGACGGCGAGCACCTAATAGCAAGTGGTGTGTGCAGAGACCAACAAGTATGAGGGTAGTCAGGCCAATAACAGAAAGGGTGGAAGAGAAACGGGGGACAACAAAAAGACGTCGGGTGCGTATGGAGCAGGTGTGCTTATGTTGATGCCTTCAAGAAGGAAAATGACATCCATGGACGCCACCATCAATCGACGATCGAAGACCTACAAAAAGGAAGGTTGGAGGGTTTGAGCTAGCCCCTCCACGATGGCGCCCTCAAGAAGGACGCGACATTGTTTGCACTGCCACTACCAACACTAGGTAGCCAGAGCTAGGTTTTCACTAGGATGAGAGCGACATGCTATAGTTAAAGGGTGGAGAGGCTACATCGATGCCTCTAAGGAGGTAAACAGCACTGCATGGGGTCATCATCAATCGCACAGTCAGGTTGTGTATGGCTTTCGCCTAAACTCCCCAAACCCATGAATTGTAGCCCTCAACTCCGAGCTATGAGGATGGCAATGGTGAACCAGTTGGCCATCACCCACAACAAGGCTGACTAGCACCACACACCGGGCTTGGAGCGCACGGGGTAGGATCCACGGACACCTATTAGCTTCGGCTCTTTGGAGTCCCTCCCGTTGCTAGCCCAACTGCTGAACCACCTCCCTGGACTTCATCTTGATCTTGCCAGATGCGCCGATGTGACTACATGGGTCCAGCTTGTGCATGTGGCTCAGTGGACCAATGAGCGATGTTCAATGGACAGACGTGACGTCTTCGTCCCTGGCCAGCAGGCATCGGCCAGCATCCTCGGAGTTGATGGTTCATACCTGTGTTTAGGAAGGAGGGATCCCACAAGTGCACAAAACTATCATGTAGCACTTCGCCTGGTGGGAACCAGGTGTCGAATTTATATTTTTCCAAAGGCAGGCAGGAAGGTGGATCTTTGGGAGAACGTGAATGGGTCGGCTTTATGGTGGATGGCTTTAGCGTGGATGATGGATGGATAAGGGGTAGAAAGGTAAAAGGGTTGATCACTAAGCTCGGTAATAGCTAGAAGCGTAGAGCAGCTCGAGAAGGTGAGAAGGGTGTAATCTTGGCAACAAAAGCAACTAAGGGAAAGATTGATCTTATCTTGCAAAAGGGGCGTACGTGCTCCAAATCTAACCGGATCTAGACAACGAGACCTATGTTTTGATAACTAAACCCATCATGGTGAACCACAGAGGATGTTAGGGCTGTCACCACCTAACAAGTACCACAAACAATCCGGAGGTCTAGCCATATCTATAGGCAAGATATAGCCTAAGCACCACGCTTAATCTATATGCTCACTGTCTCTACTTGAGCTAAAAGAAGAGACACCCTAACCAGAGGGTAGAACTATTACTATATATGATCAAACTAACACAAAGATAATTAAGGAACCTATGCCGGAGAACAAGCACCTAAGCCCACTAATGATGAACAAGAGCAAGAATAGGACTTGAACTCAAAGGCAGAAAGTAATGCTTAAGTATTGAAAGTAAAGTACTATATTAAGTAAATACTAAAGAATTACAAAGAATTACAAAGGACCTATACTAGACCCAAAGAATTCGGAAGACTTTTAGACTCTGAGGCGAAGCTCCACCCGACTCCTCTCTTCTACTAGCTAACTACTACTTGAAGAGCTAAGCTAAGCTAAGCTAAGCTAGAGCGCTTGGAGATGCTTGGAGAGCTTGAGCTATGAAAGTGATGATTGAGTGATGATCTTCCATGAGCTGGAGACCTCCTTTTATAGTATCAGGAGCATGAAGGTGTCCTTGTAGGCAATGGAGAAGGTCGGTGGAGAGGCGGGGCGTCAACCGCCATAGGGGGATGTCGGCTGCCGGTCCACCCACCGCCTTAGCATCCAATGCTCCAGGATGCTCCTCCAAGGCAGTTCCATGGTTGGTTGTCGTAGGTAAGTCGGTATGGAGGTCGGTTGGAGTCCTCCAAGTGGATCATAGGTGCGTTAACCTCCTCCATTGGATCAAACCAATTTTGGAGGATAGTGTTGATGCGTCCTAGAGGTGCTCCCATGGATCGTTGACGTGGCAGGGGGCTAGGTGGCCGTCAGCCACCACCTAAGGGGCGTCGGCCGTCGTGGCAGGTGGGCCCACTAGTGCCCTGCCACATCCCTTGCCTCCTTTGCCTCTTATTTGACTATTTTCGGCATTTTTCCTGCACAGAAATAATTTCTCCAAGTACAAGTGGAACTAGGTGAATTCTGAACATAAAAAATATTTTTTCATGTTGATTTACCTTGACTTTGGGTGGAATATTGATGGTCAAAAGATGTGTTAGTGACCATCAACACCTGACCACCAGAACATGGTCGTAGCGTGCAGTCCCGTGTCCCCGGCCACCAGTAGCTGGCTATAGCCGGTAGGTATGCGACCAGATAGGCCCCTAGCACCCCATGGCCGTGGCCAGCCCTAGCACCCTAGAAGGGAACCACAAGCAGTCCCGATGATGCGAATCCAGCCGCAGCATCCAGGAAACCCGCCAGGCACCGCCTGGATCCGGTCCGCTCGGCCTCCGCTACCGCTAGGATTAGAGCCGTACACCGGATTCAGGGCAAAGGCCCACCAGCATGCCTGACGACCACCAGACGGCCCCTGCTTCACTCGCTCGCTGCGCACTAGATCCGAGGTGGAGGGCACCAGGTCCAGTCCCATGTGACTCAAATTCGATGCTCCTGGCTCGCAGACGACCATCCCTAGTGCTGAGTATTACGTAGTTTGGAAGAGCAAGAGAAGGGAAGGATAGGATAGGATAGAAGGAGGAGCTATAGGAGGCCTTTTTGAGCTCTGCGGCGGGCCGCAGCGACAGCTAGCCAAGCAGCGCGGTAGCGGTGGCCGGGAAGCCGGCGTTGCGTGGGGCCCCGGCGGTGGCTCAACCTGGTAGTGGTATGCGCTGAGCCCAGTTTTAGTGGGCCGGTTTTGCTATTTGGTCTCAATTGGTTTGGTGTCTAGTGGATCGACATATCTAGTGGGCTGGTTTGGTTTGGTTTTTGTTTTTACTAATTCGATTCGGTGCGTTTCGGTCTCAAACCTAATCCTCTCCCATCGCTGTGGGCTGCGGCCGGGGGGGGGGGGCTCGTGCGCCGCCGGGAGCCACCGCTTCCCCGCCGCCGGGGCTGCCCCTCCCGTCGCTGCGGCAGGAGGGCTCAAGCGCCGCCGGGGCCGCCTTCAGGGTCGCCCCTCCCATCGCTACGGCCGGAGAGCTCATGCTTGCGCCCATCTTGTTGGTGTCGCTGCTCACCCAATGCCGAGGCCGCCGCCGCCGCTGCCAAGGGGCTCTGCACCCGCATCTCCGGCGCAGCGTCCCAGCCATCCTCTCCAGGTGAGCGTTTGTTCGCATTTGAGGCCATGGGATTGCATTGCGGGCATCCCATGCGTTCGATTCGGGTACAGAAGAAGAGTGCAGCTTCTTTTTCCCAGGGAGGACGCCGATCCATGGAGGTCAACTCTTGCCGTAACCGGCCAGCACGCACTCTCCTTCCTTGCGACCCTATCTGAACCGAATCATTGAGATGAGGAGCAAGCCATCGCATAGCAACGCAAGTCCCATCCTTTTCGCTCGCACTCAGCAAGCGCCGAGCTCTGCTATGCTCTGCTCACCGGCGACCCATGTTCAGAGTTAAGAGTTTCAGACCAAGAAGACACCGTGCCTCCACCACTGCATTGAATCTGAAGCCATCTCCATTAGGCCAGGCCCATTGGCTCTCTTTCTGTATCCCCACCAATAATCCAGCACGCGATTGGATCCATTTGCCGCATCCAATTCATCCGCCGAACAAGTCCACAGCCGAGCTTAATTTAAACTAGTTGTTGCATCCAATCCATTAGACTTTAGTTGTTGGCAGTGGTAGGATGGACATCAGCTCAGGGTCAACTATTGGCTGGAATCTTAAGGGCCATCAGCTACTACTGAAGAGCAAAGACAGCACCAAAAATTGACAGTCCTGAATAAACAACAACAACAACAACAACATAGCCTTTTTTTCCCAAGCAAGTTGGGGTAGGCTAGAGATGAAACCCGAAAGAAATAAGTTCAAGGTTCAGACACATTGATAGCTAGTCTCCAAGTGCTCCTATCCAAAGCTATCTCTTTAGAAATATTCCAATCCTTAAGGTCTCTCTTAACCGACTCATCCCACGTCAGTTTAGGTCTACCTCTACCCCTCTTTACATTATCGACCCGCTCAAGAACCCCATTACGCACCGGCGCCTCAGGAGGCCTTCGTTGGACATGTCCAAACCATCTCAGCCGATGCTAAAACACATATGGCTAAAACACACAAAGCTGAAATGTAAGAGACCTAAGTCTATTCCCTTCACGTCCAGAGGCAGGACACCAGGGGATTTTAAACATCACTGAATCTACCTAAGTCTATTCCCTTCACGTCCAGGGGCAGGACACCAGGGGATTTTAAACATCACTAAAACTTATGTAAACACGGTTGGTCGCTTCGCTTTCTTCTAATAATGACACATATGTTCACGGGCACATTAGGCTATCAGAACACCAGGGGCAGGACGCCGGTGCTCGACATCGGCGCGCTCGACAAGATCCGCTCCGGCGACATCGAGGTCATGCTGGGGATCAAAAGGTACGACATTGTCTGAATATGTGATGGTGTGTCTTGTCGCCTGGTTTACTAGAGCTATGATTTGGTTGTACAATGTCTTCTACTACTGAATAATTGTTAGAACTGTTTCACGCGATTGTGCTATCATTCACTTTTATGACTACTTCTGGGAGGCTGGAAGCCTGCTTGGCTGCTTCACAAAAAGTTGCTTTCGTAGCTACTTTTATGACTATTGTTAGTACTGTATTACTAAGAGTCTGATATAAGGAATACATTCTGTTCTGAAATGCTATATGGACTAAAATCCTAATAATTCAATATGCTTCATGAGTTATTTTATTGTCTTGTCCAGATTCTATTATATCATATTATTTTGTTTAGTGCCTGTCATTACTATTTATTTAGGTAAACATGTCGTCCAGACTGAAATGCTGAATATTTATTTTTTTACTGTTTGCATGTTCTGAGCAAGAGTAAAAGTATCACATCAATGAAGACGTGAAGACGTGAGCAGCCAACAAGCTCGAGGGTGTCTGGTGTAGGTCCTGAGCAAGACTAAAAGCATTCTGTGATCTTCTGATGTAGAATGGAGGGGTGTGTTGTCTGGATGGATGTGTTGTCTTTCTGAATTTGTGTTGATTTTTATTGATTTTTGGACACCCAACTGAACTGTGTAATTTAATATTGATGTCCATGATGATATTGAAACCATGCCATGGATCAGCATGCGTCCTGTGTGGCGTGATTATTGTTTATGCCGCCTCAGCTAGGACATGATGCATGGATGCGCAGCTAGGACACTTAGCTGTCAGACTACACAGCGTGAGATGGTGGGTTGAAACTGTGGGTTCGTAGGTGGGCTGGTCCAATTTGGTTGAGATGGTGTATGCAGTTTGGTTTAATTTAATTTTGGAAGATAGTGGGGTGGGGTGGTTTGGGGTGCTAGAATATATATTATGAAATGGTTGGGTCCCGTAATGGTTTGGGGTGCCAAACCACTAGCAGGTTGAGCGGTGGCGGCTATGTCACCCCCCGAGTCACCTGGGAGGATGACGTGGGGGGGGAGGGGGAGGTTATCCAGAACAAAATTAGTTCTAAAAAATGAATTATCAAGTGCCATACTAAAAAACAAAAAAAATGATGGCGCAAAACATTATGTCTAAAGAATTAGGTGGGTAATATGTACCTTTTTCCTTCAAGGAATCTGTGGAGTAGGTTAATGAGCTGCCGCACATCCAATATGAACAGCTTATCATGATCATCGATAGTTTTCATAACATCAATGAGAACATCCCTAAGGACTTTCTTTAGGTCGGGATTACGACCCACTTGAACAAAAGCACCACATTCAAACTTATGATAAACCCTGTCATATACTGCTTTGGCAAGAGTGGTCTTGCCCAATCCTCCAAACCCGACAATAGAGATAATTTTCATCTCATAGCTGTCATCCTCCCATCTGAACAGCATCTCAATGAGTTCATCCCTTGGCTTATTGATGCCAACGAGCTGAGATGCATTTGTGTGAAAAGCTGAAAGGCGAGGATCAACAGTTGTTGCAGGTGCACGATAGGCCACAGTATCAGTAATTCTGTACCTGTCACGCGTGTCAACTAGATGCTGAAGCTGCTTCTTGATGTCATCCAAGGTCACAATGATGTCGCGACGAACCATGGACTTGCGAAACAGGCCCCCCATCTTCTCCGTTACCTGTTTGAGCCTACTAAGGTTTACAGACATGCCACCCTCGACACGCAGGAGCAAGGTGTCGAGCAAATCCTCCATGTCATAAGATGCATCCTTAACATGGCGAGCCCATACCTTGACCTGCTCATCGAGTTGATCCAATGGCACTGTCGCCACTTTGCGGAGGGCTGCCTGGATTGCATCAAGCTCCACAGTGACGAACTCCACTTTCCTCCTCACGTCCTTCGGCAGCTCGTATTCAGATTGGAGCAGCTGGAGCAGCTTGGGGGCGAGGTTGCCCATCGCTCCCAAGACCAAAGCCATGATGGGGAGCAGTCTAGTTGAATCACACCAGGGTTGTGCTTGCTTTGCTCGGTGGGTCTGTTGTGGCCTTGTGGGTTAAAGCCCTTCTCTATGGTAAAAACAGCAAAGCTTGCTTGTATCTCCACCAACGGACCGTGTGGTTTTCTCCTTTCCCTAATAACCTCCTAACTGATGACTACCACTGCAATGCAAGGATCTGATGTATGATCGTGCACGCACGTGGCTTTACCATCTAGCAGTGGCGGAGCTAGGATTTCACGGCTGGGTTTTCCACGTACATACAAAAATTTCAATGAAAAAAAATTAGAAAACAAAATATAAATTATTTACTCTCTAAGAATAGATCTATCACTGCTGTGCAGCCTGCGCTCACCTTGCTTCAACTGTTCTACTTCAAGCCTCAAGCGGCAAGCCGGAGCCGAACCGTGGCCGTCGCGGGCTGCCGGAGCGCCGGGCTCACGGCCCCGACGCGTCCGCACGTCGCCGGCCGGTTAGGTGCTGGTCGTGCACCCGGAGCGCCGTCCGGCCATGGGGCGAGGGACGAGGACCGAGGAGGAGGGGGTGTGCGCCGTGCGGCGTGCGGCGTGCGGCGTGCCGCCGTGCACGCGAGGCTCGCTGTCGCCGAACGCCGAGACGAACTCCGCAGTACCGCCCCTGCTTCAGCCGTTCCGCCGCCGGCTCCAGACGCGTGCGATGGAAGTCGGAAGAGATGGATGGGAGTTTTTTTTTCTTTTCCTCCTTTGGTGGGCTGAGAGCCCGATGCAGGTTCTGCGATCGACCGCGAGCCGCCTTCCTCACGGTGAGGTCGACGACCGCACGTGGGTGGGCCCTCCACAGATCCCAATAATTCACCACCGTTTTTCTCCCGTGACGCAGATTGAATCTCCTCCATTCCTCTCGTCCTCTTGCCTCCTTTCTTCTCGCATGTTTCTTCCTCACGATCCCCTTCCATTTTCTCTCTTCCGCGCGCCGCCGCCTCCCCGCCGCCGCAGCCACGCGCCGCCGCCTCTCCCTTAAGCCGCGCTCCCTCCCCTACTGAGCGCCGCCACCGCCTCCATGAGCGCCGCCGCCGCGCGCCGCCGGATCCGCGTTCCACCACCGCGCGTGCCGCCGGATCCGCCTCCGCGCGCTGCCACCACCGGATCCGCGCGCCGCTGCCGCCAGATCCGCCTCCCTGGGTGCGGCGGCCGCCGCCTCCCTGGGCCGCGCGCTCCCCAACCGGTGAGGAGGACGATGGGACTACATTTTTTTTCATTTTTTAATTTTTTACCTGAGATTTTTTATTTTTGATTTAAATTTTTTTCTCTTCGTAATTTTTCTCTTGATTTTTTTTAATTCTGCTCTTCAATTTTTTCTTTGACTTTTTCCTTAAAATTTTTTTTTGCTCTCCAATTTTTCTTTGAAAATTTTGCTGCTGCTCGAAAAAAAATTTGAATTTTTTTCTAAATTTTTTTGGCCAGAAAACAACAAAAAACTTACTATAAATAGAAAAAAAAGTACGGTCGGCGGAGAGGGTCCGTACGGTCGACCGCAAAAAAGTGTTCGCTGGCTGAGAGTCGCTTGTGTCTGTTGGGCTTTGCACTATATTTGCAACATGGCAACGTATGCTATGTAAACTACTTTCGTATGCAAATTATAGAAACTCCAATTTGGACCATCGGATCAACATCCAAAGGGCATGGTGGATGTGATAATTTTGCAATCTGGACCCGTCTTTGGAATGGGTAATCACACTTTTGCAAATCACCCCTCCCACCCCCTGCGCCCCTCCCTTGAATGTTGATCCGATGGCTCAGATTGGAGTTTCCATAATTTGCGTACGAAGATGGTTTGCATAGCATACGTTGCCTTGCAACATATAACAACTATACATCATGTTATGCGTCTATGTTGTACCGCATAATTTTTTTAAAAAATATACTTCTTCCGTCCCAAAATAAATGCAATTCTATGGTTCAAAATTTATCTCACAAAGAATGCAACTTTGACCTAACAATCACAAAAGACAAGAGTCTCTGGAAACTTCTTGTACAAAAGATAAGCCATTGTCTAGATTTTTCTTACAAAAGACAAGTGATAATTTGGTAATTTTCATCTAGCATTGATTTACGTGCTCGGTTCTAGAATTGTATTTATTTTTGAGGCGGAGGGAGTACATGTTATGTATAATATTTGTTAAGCCGCTGGACCCGCAGCGGCCGCAGTTCTTTTACCACGCACATCCAAACAGCAACTAGTGGCCTTGGAGCGGCAGTTGCGGGTCTTGTGTTAGACAAAAGGCATTTTGGTAACAATATTCAACTTCAATTTGGCGCTATAATATTGTAAAGCATCTTGGTTAGGTGCGTATTAGCTGTAAACCTTGGACTACGAGCGAGGTCAGTAGTCGAGGGAAGCAAAAGAATATTATTTGTGTTAATTAATTAGTTCGCGAAATGAAAAATTTTGACTGTCACATGGAGATTTGACCAGATGTTGGAAGGGGTTTTTGAAGACTAATTAAAAAACTTAATTCATAACTCACCTCAAAACTCTGAGACGAATTTTTTAAGCCTAATTAATATGTCATTAGCACATGTGGATTATTGTAGCACCTATGGCAAATCATGGAGTAATTAGGCTCAAAAGATTCGTCTCGTCGTTTACAACCAAACTATGTAATTAGTTATTTTTTAAATACATCTAATACTCCATGTATGTGTCCATAAATTCGATGGAATGGATGAGGGGAAAAAATTTTGGAACTAAACAGCCCAGTGCCAAGTGTCATGAACCAGTCCACTGGCCGGATTTTCTATACCAAGTTGTCGTCAAGACCATCTGACAGTTGAGCTTCTTGGTTGGTTGACCTCTCCTTATGCTCTGTTATGCTCCAGCAGCCTCCAGCCAGCCAACAGTATTTTTCTCTCACACTACTCCAACAGCAGCCTCCAGCCACCAACCAGCCAATAGTGTTTTTATCTCACACCACTCCAGCAGCAGCCTCCAGCACCAGCACAGCGAACATGGCCTTAGAAGAAACCAAGCAGGCGGAAACCTCACTAGAAATCGAAAACAGCTTTGTTTTCTTTACCAGATTATCACCCACTTACGGAAACAGCTTGAGTTAATGACAGCAGTTATTCACAATTTGTGTCGAGAACAAAAATTTGCAAAGAACTCTTAGTTTTACGTGGAAAACTCCCTCTTACACTATTAGAAAAACGGCTTAAGACACCGGTTGCAAGGAGCCTTTGGTACCAGTTTTTTGAACCGGTAGCCTTTGGTACCGGGTAAAATAACCGGTGTCTAAGCCTTCAAAATTCACGCAAAATATTCTCTTAGGTTGGGACTTGAACTCGCGACCTCTAGCCTCGTGCGTTGCTTCTTTACAATCTCAGCTACACAGTTGTTCTGATTGAGAATGAGATATTGTTCTTTTAAAGTAACCAATGGATGAGCCTAAAGTACCGGTTGGTGGTACCACCCGGTACCTAAGGCTCCTAAGGTACACCAACCGGTACCTAAGTGTAACACCTCGGTGTTAATTTTACGCTAATCTCGTGTTTAATCGCTAATCGTGGCTTAACGCGTCATTAGCGTTAATTGTGTTCGCATAGTAAACATCGTTTTAGCCAGGTTTGACCTCGTTTTTCTCGATGATCTGAGCTTCGAATCAACTTTCGCCCAAAATGAAAGTTGTAGATCTTATTTTCCTCTACAACTTTTATTTTGGCCAAATTTCAAGTTCCTATATCAAAATTTGAGTTTTGGAGGGTCAAACTAGAGTCAAATTGATTCAACGGGTACACAGTGCTTCTCCTGTGCACAACGGTGCAGCCCCGACGCCATATCGGCGTCTGGCCGCTGGCGAGCGACGCCACGCATCGGCCATCGCGCCTCGACGCCGCTCTTCTCCTCGCGTGGGCCCAGGGAAGCTTCTAGTTCCGTCCATTCCATTCCCCTTCCTCGCGCCGCGAGCGGACCGAGCGAACCCTAGCTCATCACCCTCTGCGCCGGCCATCCTCCGCCGTCACGCCGCCGTCCTGCATTCCCTCGAGCCGCTCCACCACACCCCGCACCCCCTGCAGCACCGCCCCGACCTCGATTAAGCAGTTACCCGGCCGGAATCGAAGCCGCCGCCGCAGACCATCCGCAAGCCGACCGCCGGAGCTTCGCCCTCTCACCGACGAACCAACTCCGCATCTCCTCGAGCCGATTGAAGCTAGCTACGAGCTTCTCTGTCCCCTACTCATCCTCCCCGACCTTCTCCCCGAGCAAATCAGCCGCCACCGCCGCCGGGAACGTGCTGCGCCGCCACGGCCGCCCGTGCTCCACCGCTGCTCCTGCCGCGGGCTGCCTCCGCGCGGGCTCCAGCTGCACCGCCGCGCGCCCCAGGGCCGCCTGGGCCCCCTGGCCGTGGCGCACCCCGCCTCCGCCGCCGGCCGGCCACGGCCGGGCCGGAACGCGGCGCCGCCGCGCGAACCTCCCTACGCCTCCCCGCGGATGCCCTGCTCCGCCCTGCGCTGGCCCCGCCGAGGAGCCCTGGCTGCGGCCGGGCCAGGTCCCGCCGCCGGCGAGCCGCGGGCAGGCGGGGGTTGCGCCACTGCGCCGGCCAGGACGCCGGCCACGCGTGCGGGCGCAAAACAGAGGAGGGGGCGGGCTGGGCTCCCTGCCGGGTGGGGCCCGGCTGTCAGCCCTCCCTTTTTAATGTTTTTGCTTTTGTTTTTTTATATATTCAGCTGAAAGCTAGGAAAAATTGTATAAAATTATAGAAAAATGTGAAAACGCAATGTAAATTTTGTTAGGTTTCTAAAATCAAGATCTTCAGAGGAAAAATAATTGTGCATGTGAAATATCACTTTTGCCCCTGCTAAAAATTCAGTTTGTGTTAAGCTAGTTTATTTAATACCGGTTGTTCTATGGCTCTAAAAATTATGAAAAATTTGCAATGGCTTACTCTTTGTATGTGTAATCTACTGTAAAATTTTCATGACCTGTTGCTGTACACTTTTGTGTAGATCTATTTGTGTTTGGCTTAGCTTGCTAGGGCTAAAATAAACACTGTCTGTCATCAATAAACACTGGAACAATTATGTGGCATGCCTTATCTTTATCATGTTGATCTGGTAAAATTTCGTTGCTATGTTATGTCAGCAAGTTATGCCTTACTTTTGTTTAGTTCCTAGCTTCAGTTTTATCCTTTATTTCTTGTGGTTAATTGATTATTGTTTCATGCATGTGTAGCCTCAACAAAGCAAGCTTCTGTCTTAATCCATGCTACTCTAAGCAAGTTTAATAATTGTTGTTTTGAAGGAAACACTTCAGGCTAAAACGAGTTGAACTTCTGAACCGCATTGCATTGCATCGTTTTGAAATGCATCTCCTCATGAGCACTCATGCATCGCACTGTGTCCTAACTGTTGCATGGCATATTTTTATTCGTGTGGACGCCGCGAACGAAGTCGCCTACGAGCTGATCGCCGAGTCGATCCAGGAGCCGCAAGCGGGAGAGCAGCAGGAGGACGCAGTCGAGCCCACTTCCGAAGAAGTTGCTAACCCCGCTGACCTGCAAGGCAAGCCCCGGAGCATAACCCATAAATTCAGTATATTAAAGTTTAATTAAGTATTTGAGCATTTATGTTCTAGGAGTTGTATGGAACCCTAGTATGCATGTTTCCCTAGGTACCCGTGAGTCAATACTAGTATGCAGATGTCGATAGAAATGCTCTGCTAAGTAGGATCTCGGTAGAAGTCGAGTGATTCCTGTCGCTCGCGAGATTTAAGATAGTGCTACTTATGGCAACGTGGCTTGAGAATGAAACAATGAGGAAAGAGAAATGGAGACCAGGCGGAGATGATTGTGGTTTTGGATGTGGAATGGATGGAATATAGTCTCCGCCTGTGTCGATTGAGGACCGTACCGTTGTTGGCATTGTTGATCGAGGATTGAACAGTACTAACGACATGCTGGAAGTAGGAGGTAGTCGAAACCGGTAAGCTGTGTACCGCTTTACAACGATAGTTTGAATTTCGACCTGCTACGCTGGGCATGGGAGTTGGCGGGTGTAGGATAGGATGCCGCCTCCGGGTTCTCTGGGAGTTCACCGGAAGGGGCCCATCACCTGGGTTTTAGCAGGCGTGGTTCAGATGTTGTGGTAATAATGGAAACAGTTGACGCGCGTGGCCCGACAGGGCTTACATGTGTCGTGTTGGTTAGGTCCACCTTGCAAGGTTAAATCGGATCGATTCACCGTGACTCGCGGATATGAGAGCCTTGGTCACTGTGTCACATCGTAGTAAGAAAGTGGAATGAGAACGGAATGGAAAAGGTTGGTTGGTGAGTTACTGAAGGATAATCTGATCCACCATGTGTGCTCTAGATGTTTAGGCGAATTTAGTTAATACTCGCTGTACTAAATGGAGCTAAAATATTGAAAGTAAGGATTCACTTCTAGCAGCCTTTCAGCAAAAGAACTCCAGAGCCAAAAAGCTTTGCATGTCTAGGTAATGGGCTAAGTATACCCAAAGTCGGGTAAGCCTTGCTGAGTATTAATATACTCAGGGTTGTTGTTGTAACGCTCCTGAGCAGGTTGTGCTCCCGCTGACTTCGAGGAGGTCTGCGCGTCCTGGATTGGACAGCCGCTTCCTCCTGGGTGGACCGTCGAGTGGGCCCCGTCTTCTCCGTGAAGATTGGGCAGGTTGGCATCACATCGGTGGGCAGGATGTGGAGCTCACCTTGTATCGTCGTCGTGGTTATCGTATTGTATTTCGAACTCGGTTTTAAACTTTCGCAGTGTTTTGAACTCTGTCATTTGTACTTAGAGCTTTTATGTAAAACCTGTGTTGTAAATTAATTTCAAGATTTCTGTATGCTTGTATCACCTGTGGTCGTCTTCTTACGGGTCTACTAGTGCAATTGTGATCCTGGAGTACAGTAGTTTAATCGGGATTTACCCGACAGCCTGTCAGATTACACCGTTTTAAGTGCATAGTAACTTGATTAAGTATTAAGATGATGGTTAGTGCATTTAAGGCGGTTTAATTTGGGCGGTGCTGCTACAGCTGGCATCAGAGCTCTAAATTGTACTGGGGTGATGTAAGGATCGATGGACCAAGAGGGGGGGTGAATTGGGCCTTTTTCAAATTTCTAAAACAATTAAAGCAACATTAACCTATGCAAAGCTAGTAAGGCTCAATTCACCAACCGGCTAACTAAGCAAACTACACAAGCTCATAAAAGATACAACTAGATACCAAACTAAGCAAGGTAGAGCTAAGCTATGATCTCTAAGGTCAAGCACATGAATAATTGCATGAAAGTAAGTGCTTGAAAGTAAAGAGTGGGCAAGAGACAACTGGATTTTTTCCCGTGGTGTCGATGTGTTGGCACACACCCCTAATCCACGTTGTGACACTCACTAAGAGTCTTGTCACCTCCCAAGTCACCGAGACGAGGGCGCTCACTAAGAGTCTCCGTTCACCATCCCGGCATGGTGGAGCTCAAGCCACGTACAAACTTCTTCGGGCTCCCACAATCGTTGGCAAGCTCCGGAAGAAACACCTTCAATCACCAAGATCGCCTAGGTGCTGCCAATCACCAAGAGTAACAAGCTAGGGCCTTCACTTGAGCAAAGAACCGATCACCAAGAACGGATGCACACAAGCTTCTTTCTACTCAAGTCCTTAGTCTTGCTTCTTGATTGATTGAATGAACAAGTATGTGAAATATGAAGCTCAAGGTGGCTCTCAACAATGTATGAGTGTATGAATGTGTCCTGGTGTTAAGAGAGTGCAAAATGACCCATTGGAGGGGTATATATAGGCAGCTCACACGAATAGAGCCGTTGGAGAAAAGCTGCCAGAAAACTGCGTAGCGCCGGTTAATCCGACGTACCTCCAATAGTCATCGTCGGTTTAACCGATGAATGTAAACTGCCCCTTCTGAAAACTAGCCGTTACAACTTGGGCAGATTAACCGACGTATCATCGGTTTAACCGGTGAGTGTAGTTGTCCTCTGATCAACTGAAAAACCAAGTCTCTGGACAACTGCACCGATGTTAACTCAAAACCATCGTCGGTTTAACCGGTGAGTACAACTTCAGAAATCCCTGGAAAAACCATCTCACTGGTCAATTGCACCGATGTCTCAATTCAAACATCGTCGGTTTAACCGGTGTATAGAACATTGAAACCCCCTGGAAAAACCAACTCTGGACTAATGCACCGACGTTAAATTCAAACACGTCGGTTTAACCGGTGTATTGACTTGTCCAGTCTCTGCTGACTTCGTTTAACCGACGTATAGAAAAAATGAAGGCGTCGGTTAAACCGGTGTTAAAGACTTTTTCTGATTTTGCCTTTTCTGATTTGAGTCTTGAATGAAATCCAAATATTCTTGAGATATAAGTTGAAAACCACTTATTTGAACTTCTAGGAACTTGAGTGACCATAGTGTGCATCCATTTTCAAATGACCATGTCCATGCTCAAGTTACTTGACCTTAACCCATCTTAATAGTGCGATCACTACAAAACTATAAAACCTATACTAACCTAAGTGTCCTTCTCAACCTTATGACACTTAGGACTAGAAAGATCATTAGTCTTGACATATATTTGACTTGAATACCGAGATCGCCTTTTTGGATAACGAAATTGAGGGGCCTCTTTTGACATATGACCAAATGAGCGAGAATGATCTATTAAGCTGCACAAACTCATTAGTCACAATAATGGTTGTCATTAATCACCGAAACATATCTTGAGGGCCTAGATGCTTACAGGTGATTACTGGCGTGCTTAATTAAGTTAAGTAACTCTTACCTTGCAACGATTTCGGGTTTTTTCGAAAAGTTGACGCTAGATGCACTAAGGAATAGAATAGATAGTTCGTATGCCCTAAATATGTTACATAAGTTAGGTGGCATCTAAGTATCTATTTTATTCCAGCACTTCCAGCTTTTACTTTTTGTTAAACCTTATTTCGGTAACGACGCACCTACACTAAGGTAGGCAAGGTAAGCATTCTTGGTAGTCCTTTAGAATAGCCCACGTGTTTCATACGTGCGCGGGTCCCGTATGATGAGCATATGAGGAGGTGATAAGGCTCAATTCAAACGAGCCTGTCGCTATCTGCCGTCTGATATGGAGTGCGGATTTCCTACTGTGTGATTGTGATCACGGCCATTTCGTAAGGTAATGTTACGAGATGTAAACTGTAGCAGCAGTGGCTGACTTTGTGTAACACCCGGTTTATAAAAGAACATAAACCGAGCAATCATATACGTGCCAGGATCAAGTCACACGTATATACAACAGAATGAACAGTATATCATAGCACATATCACGTAAAAAGACATAATAAAGCGAATACGAATGTTATTTATTACAATAATGACAAGAATGTCTGATACAGCGGAAGCGAAGTACAAAATACGATAAAGCTCTCCGAAGCTGAAGCAGGGCGCCACAGGGACGTCGACTGGGAGACGAAGCACCTAGAAGTCCTCGTAGTCCTGGTAGCGCTGGACGAACTCCCTCGAGTCGGCAGGAACTGAGCAGCAGTAGCGTAGCCAAGAGGAAAAAGTAGAGAAGAGGCAAGAGTGAGTACACAACTTGTACTCAACAAGTATAACACAAACTATGAGGCTCTAGGCTGGCTGACTCAACTGCATTAGCTTTTAAGTGTTGGCAAAATTTTATTAAAGCTATTTACTATGAGTTGATGAATTACCATTAACCCAGTTACATAGTAATTAATCAAATTTAATCATACTACTACTGAGAACCAAACTGAAACCAAGCCACCAAGGTAAACCCCGAGAAGCACCTCCCTCGTCGGAAGGAGATAACTTCACTAATCAAAAGGAGGATCTGGGCCGCTCATAACCGTGAGCACGGCTAGTATACCAGTTTTACACTCTGCAGAGGATGCACATCTTTACCCACAAGTCGTGAGCTACGCCAGTTGTTCATCACACTTCCTTAGGTGAGATGGCCAGCGACTCACTACGAGGCCTTTAAAAAGAATCTCGTTGGTAAGGCGTAACCGCGAGAGTTAGGTCGGCGACGATGGGGCCCACCTCCAGGGGTACAAGCACGTAGCACAGACCAAGCCGGAGGAGCAGGGACCATTGAAGCTTACTACTCTTGCCCCGCAGGTAAGTTACTCCAAACCAAAAAGATCTAGTCATTACGCCAAGTCTATCCCATTCTATACTTGTGGTAGCGCTGTTGTCCCAGGTTGTCGCTCTATGAACCGGTCCTTATGGAGAGTGGCCAACCAGGCAGTAAGCACCGTGCTGGCCCCCTAAACCATGTTTCTAAAAAAAACATCTTTTAACGAGAAGTGAGCCACTCAAGCCACACAGAGTGCCACTCTCAGAATTAAGTTCAAGTAAACCATTAATCAATTTAATTAAAAAGGACCAAAGTGTGTTATAGCGCAGCAACCTAGCACAACTAACCAAAATGCAACCCAAAGGATATATATAAAGGATATAAAGTGGCTAGGAATGTCCTTATAGGCATACAGTATTAAAATGCAGTATGGAATTGTAATTAAAAGTGATAGGTTGTTCATGTTATACTTGCCTTCCTCGTACTGCTCCTGCTACTCGAACTGCTCAGAAGATGGCTCCTGGTACTGGTACTGGGGCTCCTCAGATGGATCGACGTCTACTCACGAACACATGGCCAAAACAATGCACAATAATAAGCATACAAGCAAACACTAACAAAAAACTAAGAAACAGTACATCAATACATAAAAAATAGCACACTAAACCAATCTAAAACTATTCTACGCGTTACAACGATCGCGTGGATATAAAGAACGCTAAAAACGGAGCTAAAACGCATTTTCTAGGCTAAAAACAAGTTCTAGGGGCTTATTTGTAATAAAAACAGGGTTCCAGGGACTTTTCTGCTAAAACTGAGGGCTAAAACATAATTAAAGGATAAATCTAGGGTCTAACGTGTAAAAACAGCAGCTATGGACGGCGGGTCCTATTCCTAGAAAAACCAGGGGGCTTCGTGTAAAATTCTGGGCCTGACTGCAAATATTTTTGAACCAACCAGGATGGCGGGTTGATTCATGGAAAACCTGGGGTCCTTTTAGCAAAACATCCAGGGCGAAGGGGTATCTTCAGATCTGATCCGTTGGATCGAGATCTGAGGGTCCAGATCTAAACAGGGCACGCTCTAATCTGGGTCGTCCGTTTTAGATCGGGAGGCCCAGGGCTGGGGTCGCGAGGGGGCGGCGGCGCCGACCGCCGGCGATGCATTTCCTGCGGCGGCGCGGCTCAGGGCTCACCGGGGTTCGCTGTTTCGGGCTCTCCGGGGGTCAAAACGACTCGATCTTGAGTCTGGGGTGATCCACGCGTCATGCGTGATCCACCTGGGCACGCAGGGGAGGGAGTTAGAGCTCGGACCGAGCTCGCCACGGTGAGGGGCGGACTGCGCGGCGGCGCATCGCCGGCGTGGGTTGCGCGGCCACCTAAAGAGGTGCTACCGCCTACGATTCCTAGTTAAAAACAAAGGGCAAGGGTAGGCGAAGCTCACCGAGCCTTGGAACGGGCTGGGCGTGACGCAGAAGTGCCGGCGGCGAGGTCGGGCGGCGATTCGTGGCGGCGGCGCTGGACGGAGGTCGCGGTCCAGGGTGCGGGATGCTTCCCCGAGCCTCTTATCCCCCCCTAATCAAAGCGTCGCAACCCTGCGGAAGTGCTGTGGGGTCAGGAAGGTGGCGAACCACGCCGGCGGCCTGGAATTTCGGTGACAGGTCGACCTACCCGCGGCGGTGCCCGGCCCAAATTCGGCCGCTTCAGATGTTGTAGCCGAGGATGGTGGCCGCAGGGAGTTTCATGGTACACGGGTGAAGCCGCGGCGGTGGTTTGCAGGGGGTATGGCGCGACGGGGTGGTGTGGCCACGGCGGAGCCGATGCTCTGCGCGGCGGAGCAAGGCGTCGGTGGGGATGGAGCTTGGTGGCGGCCCAAATGAGGCATGGAAGGGTTCGGGAGGGCGCGCGGGGCCAAATATAGGCCGGGCGAGGGTCTTGGGCGTGCGTGCGTGACGCCATCACGGCGAGGATTGCGGTCGTGAAAACGGCGGGGAAAACGGATCACAGCAACGGCTGTTGCGTGACCCTGGGGTCCGAGTAGGGAAGGTTCTGGAGGAGGGGAGCTCAGGTCAGGCTGGCCGGTGGGTCCTGCGCGAGCGCGGGGTGGAGCGGGGCTATGTGTCAGCGAGGGCGCGAACAGAGCAGAGCAGAGAGCGCGGCGAAGACCCTGGGCGGAGGAAAGGGAAGGATCTGACCCGTGGGCCAGGTCTGTCAGTGGGAGACGCACGAGCACGTCTGCGGGCTGAGCGGTGTGCGGGGGGCGCGGAGAGGGTCGCTGGCGAGTGGGCCAGGGTCAAGGAAAGGGAGAGCGCGCGTCGTCCGCGGGTGGATTTGCGCCGACAAGTGGGCCCGAAGGGAGTGGGGGGGGGTCCAAGCCGAAGAGGGCGGGGGTCGCTGCAAGTGGGCCCGGCGAGGAGAGCGTTGGTGCCGTGCGATCCGGGAGAGGCGCTGCGTGCGGGCGCTGAGCGGGCCGAGCGGGCGCTGCTGGGCTGCGGTGAGTTTGACGCGGGAAGGAACGGGCCGGACACGGGAGTCGGACCGCGGGGAGGGAAGGCGCTGGGCTGCTATGTCCCGCGGGCTGGGCTGAAGGAGGGAGGTCGCGGCTGGGCCCGGGGAAAAAGGGCTCTGGTTTACTGGGCTGATTGGGCCCGCATGGAGTTTGGGGTTGGGTTTCGGGTAGGTGTTGGGCTGCTGGATTGAAATGGGTCCGGTTGGGGTTTGGGCTGGGTTGAGGTTGGGTTCCTTTCTTCTTTCTTCTTTTCTTTTCAAACCACACTCAACTAATTTGAATTCAAACTCAAATTTGAATCCAACCCTACAACACTCAAACAAGTAAAACTATGCAACGGCATGAATGCACAAACAGTTAGCCCTAAAATAAATTTTAATTACTTATGCAACAAAATTAGATTAAATGCCAGCCCAAGCAAATTAAATCCTAGAAAATCAAATAAACCAATTAAATTTATTATTAAATACTAAAATTTGAATTAGGGTGTTACAAATCCTACCCCCTTACAGGAATCTCGTCCCGAGATTCTGGGCTGGCTAGCAAAGAGATCCGGGTATGTCTCCATCAACTCCTCTTCCTTCTTCTGACAAGTTTTCCGGAAAGACATCCGGGCATTCAGCTACGCGAATATCATCCGTGGGTCTAGCCTCCATCTGATGAAGAAAACCATAAGGCTCTGTAGCACTGACTGTCACCTCTTGGCCATCAGATGCTGACAAGTGAACTGTCCGCTGAGCACAATCAATACGGACTCCCCATCTGGTAAGGGTCTCCATGCCCAAAATCACATCTATCTCTGAGGAATCAATGACGATCAAACCAGTGCAGAATTCTGCCCTCCTTATAACAATTCTAACTCTGGAGCATATAGAGCATGTGTGTATCTGGCCCCCAGGTGAAGTAACTATCATAGCTGTCCTCATACAAGAAATTGGTATACGATGCTGCTCGGCAAATGACTTGGAAATGAAAGAATGGGTAGCACTAGTATCGAAAAGCACCATAGCTGGATAAGAGTTGACCATGAATGTACCAATAACCACATTAGGAGCCTCAGCAGCTGACTTGGCCGTCACGTGGTTCACCTTCCCCTGTCGTGGTGCCCTGGGTTGGGCTGGGCGCCCCTGCTGTCCTGCCTGCCGTGGAGCCTGAGGTGCTGGACAACTTTTAGCATAATGACCTTTCTGCCCGCATTTGTAGCACATGCGGTGGCGGTGAATGGCGCTTCTTCGTCGACCTCCCTGTGAACTTATCTTCACATCTTGCATTATTTCTGCTGCTTGCTCTTTGGACTCCTTGCGACCGCGTGGCTGGATCACTTTCATAGTGATAGTCAACCCATCAACATAATCATGGAGAGCTTGGTTCCTGACCTGTGTATCTCTAGAGCATTCATGATCCTTTCTCTTCTGGATGGTCTGTAGCTCATCGACCGATGGATTATCGAGGAAAAGGGAATTCTCTACCAGCTGCTCTTGATGAGACCTCTTTCTCTTTGTACCGGAGAACAACCTCTGGTTCCTCCTAGTTGTGGCTCCATCTTCAGTTGCACGAACTTGACGACAAGGGACGCCGTAGAATTGGCAACACTGGCAAGTCTTCTCACCATCACCCATTGCACTGTCTCCAAGATCTTTTTGTTCTGCCGACATCTGAGCTGGGGCAAAAGGAAACACAGATGGGTAAGGTCAAGGAAGAGAGAAAAACTCCATTGTTTAAGGTTCTATCCTATTTAGATAACACTGCACAGGCATTACTGCTGATAACTCCAGATAAATGTCACATAAATCCGGGAAAAAGGAACTAGAGCATAACTCTTCTGTTTCATCTGAGGGATTCTCAACTTCTCTTGTATTTTTTGTAGGCCGGGGTGTCACATCCCTACCCCCTTACAGAAACCGACGTCCTCGTCGGTGAATCTCTGGATATCACCTTCTCTTCGCGCTATCCTTCTTCTCGACGAGCAAGACAGGAGAAACCCAAGGCATGATAAGGTAGAGAGGATGGAGTGGATGGTTTTACCCCCAACGATCTAACTCGTTTTATTAATTAATTTACTTTAACTTAAGAGTAATTTTCTTTAAACAATTTAAACTACTAAGCTATGCAATCAGTCAAAAATCCAAATCAAACATGTAGTATAATAACAAGCAAACAATTTTCACAACTTAGCCGAGTTTAACACACGACTCGACTAACACACCGCGTCGCAGAACGTGCTATCGTATTATTATAAAAGGTCACCTAACTATGCTCATGGTGGTCAGATGACTGATTCAGGCCAAAATCTACGAAACTATTCTTCAGAGGGAGAAATCAAGGCAAGGAAGGTAAAAGTCAAAGAAGTCAAGGGGTATAATAGTAAAATAGTTTCAGCAGACAAGGATTGGTGAGAAGAAGTCCTAAAACTCGACCAGTTCTATCTAGGCTTCGTCCTACAGTCGATATGGCTCTGATACCACTCTGTAACACCCGGTTTATAAAAGAACATAAACCGAGCAATCATATACGTGCCAGGATCAAGTCACACGTATATACAACAGAATGAACAGTATATCATAGCACATATCACGTAAAAAGACATAATAAAGCGAATACGAATGTTATTTATTACAATAATGACAAGAATGTCTGATACAGCGGAAGCGAAGTACAAAATACGATAAAGCTCTCCGAAGCTGAAGCAGGGCGCCACAGGGACGTCGACTGGGAGACGAAGCACCTAGAAGTCCTCGTAGTCCTGGTAGCGCTGGACGAACTCCCTCGAGTCGGCAGGAACTGAGCAGCAGTAGCGTAGCCAAGAGGAAAAAGTAGAGAAGAGGCAAGAGTGAGTACACAACTTGTACTCAACAAGTATAACACAAACTATGAGGCTCTAGGCTGGCTGACTCAACTGCATTAGCTTTTAAGTGTTGGCAAAATTTTATTAAAGCTATTTACTATGAGTTGATGAATTACCATTAACCCAGTTACATAGTAATTAATCAAATTTAATCATACTACTACTGAGAACCAAACTGAAACCAAGCCACCAAGGTAAACCCCGAGAAGCACCTCCCTCGTCGGAAGGAGATAACTTCACTAATCAAAAAGAGGATCTGGGCCGCTCATAACCGTGAGCACGGCTAGTATACCAGTTTTACACTCTGCAGAGGATGCACATCTTTACCCACAAGTCGTGAGCTACGCCAGTTGTTCATCACACTTCCTTAGGTGAGATGGCCAGCGACTCACTACGAGGCCTTTAAAAAGAATCTCGTTGGTAAGGCGTAACCGCGAGAGTTAGGTCGGCGACGATGGGGCCCACCTCCAGGGGTACAAGCACGTAGCACAGACCAAGCCGGAGGAGCAGGGACCATTGAAGCTTACTACTCTTGCCCCGCAGGTAAGTTACTCCAAACCAAAAAGATCTAGTCATTACGCCAAGTCTATCCCATTCTAGCCTTGTGGTAGCGCTGTTGTCCCAGGTTGTCGCTCTATGAACCGGTCCTTATGGAGAGTGGCCAACCAGGCAGTAAGCACCGTGCTGGCCCCCTAAACCATGTTTCTAAAAAAAACATCTTTTAACGAGAAGTGAGCCACTCAAGCCACACAGAGTGCCACTCTCAGAATTAAGTTCAAGTAAACCATTAATCAATTTAATTAAAAAGGACCAAAGTGTGTTATAGCGCAGCAACCTAGCACAACTAACCAAAATGCAACCCAAAGGATATATATAAAGGATATAAAGTGGCTAGGAATGTCCTTATAGGCATACAGTATTAAAATGCAGTATGGAATTGTAATTAAAAGTGATAGGTTGTTCATGTTATACTTGCCTTCCTCGTACTGCTCCTGCTACTCGAACTGCTCAGAAGATGGCTCCTGGTACTGGTACTGGGGCTCCTCAGATGGATCGACGTCTACTCACGAACACATGGCCAAAACAATGCACAATAATAAGCATACAAGCAAACACTAACAAAAAACTAAGAAACAGTACATCAATACATAAAAAATAGCACACTAAACCAATCTAAAACTATTCTACGCGTTACAACGATCGCGTGGATATAAAGAACGCTAAAAACGGAGCTAAAACGCATTTTCTAGGCTAAAAACAAGTTCTAGGGGCTTATTTGTAATAAAAACAGGGTTCCAGGGACTTTTCTGCTAAAACTGAGGGCTAAAACATAATTAAAGGATAAATCTAGGGTCTAACGTGTAAAAACAGCAGCTATGGACGGCGGGTCCTATTCCTAGAAAAACCAGGGGGCTTCGTGTAAAATTCTGGGCCTGACTGCAAATATTTTTGAACCAACCAGGATGGCGGGTTGATTCATGGAAAACCTGGGGTCCTTTTAGCAAAACATCCAGGGCGAAGGGGTATCTTCAGATCTGATCCGTTGGATCGAGATCTGAGGGTCCAGATCTAAACAGGGCACGCTCTAATCTGGGTCGTCCGTTTTAGATCGGGAGGCCTAGGGCTGGGGTCGCGAGGGGGCGGCGGCGCCGACCGCCGGCGATGCATTTCCTGCGGCGGCGCGGCTCAGGGCTCACCGGGGTTCGCTGTTTCGGGCTCTCCGGGGGTCAAAACGACTCGATCTTGAGTCTGGGGTGATCCACGCGTCATGCGTGATCCACCTGGGCACGCAGGGGAGGGAGTTAGAGCTCGGACCGAGCTCGCCACGGTGAGGGGCGGACTGCGCGGCGGCGCATCGCCGGCGTGGGTTGCGCGGCCACCTAAAGAGGTGCTACCGCCTACGATTCCTAGTTAAAAACAAAGGGCAAGGGTAGGCGAAGCTCACCGAGCCTTGGAACGGGCTGGGCGTGACGCAGAAGTGCCGGCGGCGAGGTCGGGCGGCGATTCGTGGCGGCGGCGCTGGACGGAGGTCGCGGTCCAGGGTGCGGGATGCTTCCCCGAGCCTCTTATCCCCCCCTAATCAAAGCGTCGCAACCCTGCGGAAGTGCTGTGGGGTCAGGAAGGTGGCGAACCACGCCGGCGGCCTGGAATTTCGGTGACAGGTCGACCTACCCGCGGCGGTGCCCGGCCCAAATTCGGCCGCTTCAGATGTTGTAGCCGAGGATGGTGGCCGCAGGGAGTTTCATGGTACACGGGTGAAGCCGCGGCGGTGGTTTGCAGGGGGTATGGCGCGACGGGGTGGTGTGGCCACGGCGGAGCCGATGCTCTGCGCGGCGGAGCAAGGCGTCGGTGGGGATGGAGCTTGGTGGCGGCCCAAATGAGGCGTGGAAGGGTTCGGGAGGGCGCGCGGGGCCAAATATAGGCCGGGCGAGGGTCTTGGGCGTGCGTGCGTGACGCCATCACGGCGAGGATTGCGGTCGTGAAAACGGCGGGGAAAACGGATCACAGCAACGGCTGTTGCGTGACCCTGGGGTCCGAGTAGGGAAGGTTCTGGAGGAGGGGAGCTCAGGTCAGGCTGGCCAGTGGGTCCTGCGCGAGCGCGGGGTGGAGCGGGGCTATGTGTCAGCGAGGGCGCGAACAGAGCAGAGCAGAGAGCGCGGCGAAGACCCTGGGCGGAGGAAAGGGAAGGATCTGACCCGTGGGCCAGGTCTGTCAGTGGGAGACGCACGAGCACGTCTGCGGGCTGAGCGGTGTGCGGGGGGCGCGGAGAGGGTCGCTGGCGAGTGGGCCAGGGTCAAGGAAAGGGAGAGCGCGCGTCGTCCGCGGGTGGATTTGCGCCGACAAGTGGGCCCGAAGGGAGTGGGGGGGGGGGTCCAAGCCGAAGAGGGCGGGGGTCGCTGCAAGTGGGCCCGGCGAGGAGAGCGTTGGTGCCGTGCGATCCGGGAGAGGCGCTGCGTGCGGGCGCTGAGCGGGCCGAGCGGGCGCTGCTGGGCTGCGGTGAGTTTGACGCGGGAAGGAACGGGCCGGACACGGGAGTCGGACCGCGGGGAGGGAAGGCGCTGGGCTGCTATGTCCCGCGGGCTGGGCTGAAGGAGGGAGGTCGCGGCTGGGCCCGGGGAAAAAGGGCTCTGGTTTACTGGGCTGATTGGGCCCGCATGGAGTTTGGGGTTGGGTTTCGGGTAGGTGTTGGGCTGCTGGATTGAAATGGGTCCGGTTGGGGTTTGGGCTGGGTTGAGGTTGGGTTCCTTTCTTCTTTCTTCTTTTCTTTTCAAACCACACTCAACTAATTTGAATTCAAACTCAAATTTGAATCCAACCCTACAACACTCAAACAAGTAAAACTATGCAACGGCATGAATGCACAAACAGTTAGCCCTAAAATAAATTTTAATTACTTATGCAACAAAATTAGATTAAATGCCAGCCCAAGCAAATTAAATCCTAGAAAATCAAATAAACCAATTAAATTTATTATTAAATACTAAAATTTGAATTAGGGTGTTACACTTTGGGGCTGGCTCTCTGGACCCCCCTGCCTCATGGTTGTGACTAGCTGGGGCTGCTGCAGGGAAGTACTCGACGTCCTCGGAGGAGTCTGACTCAAGCTCAGACCAGTATATCTCATCATCTCCTCCGGGAAACTGGGCCTCGGCAGCTAGCAGTGCCTCATCCTCTTGTGCCACTCGGGCCTGTGCCTCAGGCGACAACTGTGCCATGGCAGCTCTCTCTGCCTGTCTGCCTCTCCTCCGATCCTGGGGAGCTGTCAGACGGTAAACTGGGAACCGGGGAGCCTCATCCTGACGGTACACACTGCTGACAGGTGACTCTGCTGGTACAATCATAGAGCAAATATAGCTAATCCAGTGTGCATAAGGAAACTGCCTCATGACCCCCATCCCGTCAGTGATCACATCCTCGATCTCAGCCAAAATAAAGTCAACAATATCGAACGGCTCGTGAGTGAGGATGTGAAGTAGTAACAGCTGCTGCAAACTTGTAAACCCCTCTGGGTAGCCACTTCTTGGTAACAGAGTCCTCCGGAGGGCCATGTGGACTGCGTACGCCTCTAGGGTCAACAGGCTAGGGACTCTGGCATACGATGCTGGAAACGGCTGGCGGAAGCACTAAGAGATCGCCTCGTGAGAAGGTGCAATCCCGCCAATCATCGCTCTACGCGGTGGGTCTGCGTCTCCATATACCATCTCGTGCAGGGAGACGTCAACCAAGTCAACTCCGAGAATCCCTGCTAAAGTCGCTCTGGACAGACCAAAGACCTGGCCTCCAAACACGAAGTGTACTGCTCTGCGCTCTGGAGCTATCCAAGCTGTGGCATAGAAAACTCTGACCCAGTCCTCGATGTATCTGTTCTGCTCTATCTGAAGTAACCTGGGCAGGCCTCTGAAGTGAGCGAAGTGCTCTCTGACGTCTGCTCCCCCTGCGGCTGTCCTTAGTGACACCCAGTCAAGCACTCTGTGCCGGAAGATCCTGTGGCCCCGCCTCTGGTAGGTCTCGTAGGAACTGGCCTGAAGAAGCATCCAGAACCTACGGTCGACCCTGTTGTCACGGGTCACGGGGAACCAGTCCTCCTCCCCAACACTCCACCTGAGCCTCTTGACCTTTGCCGCATTGGCCTTGGTCAAGTTCTGGAGCAGCACACCTGGCTCCAGACGCACAACAGTGTCCATACGGAACACTGCGCGCTCGGCCTCTAGGGCCTCGGCTCTACGAGCTACTGCTGCTGTTGCTGCGGACCTGCGAGGCTCCTGTGGCTGGTGACCTCCTCGCGTCCTCGGTCCAGTGCGACGCTCGGTCGCCGGAGAAGACTCTCCTGCTGGGGACGTCTGCCGAGTGCGGCCAGAACGTCGTAGAGTCGGTGACTCCTGTGTGCCCTGCCCCTGAGACTGCGCAGACTGCTCTGCCTCTGAATCTGCATCTGACTCTGCAGCTGAATCTGAGTGATCTATCTCTGTTGCTGCCTCGGTCGTGGCTCTGGTGGCCCTGGCACCTCTGACTCTGCCCATACCTCGACCTCTGCCCCTGTCCCTGGCTGGCTGCTCTCTGATCGCGAACGGGCGAGCATGGCCTGACGCCTGCTCCTCGGCGGCCTTGGCCACCATCTCGGCCCTCTCGGCCTCCCTCTCTGCACGAGTCCGCTTGCGGACGGGCTTCTCCACCACAACCTCCTTCCCCTTTCTCTTCTCGCGACCCATCTCGCCTGGCGGTGGCGCGGGTGTGGGGGAACGCAAACACGGCGCGAAAGCAGTGCGAAGAACGGCTCGGGCAAAACGTCGAGCAGTTGGCGTGCGTGGTGTGACTGCGCGAATGGATCACAGGCAATGCGAGCGGCGGCGATGCGTGGGAGTCGGCGTGCAAGCAGTGGGCGGCGCAGGCGGCTATGTTGCACAGGCGGCGCGCGGCGGCGGTGGCGGCGGTGGCTGCGTGGAGCGCGGACAGCGTGGGCGAGCGGCGGCGCGGGCGGTCGAGGAAGACGCGCGGTGGCAAGGATGGCGCGCGGTGGTGTCGGCCGGGCCGGCAGAGTGCAGGCGGCGTGAGCGGCTGCGGCAGAACGACGGCGAGTAGGCGAGTGCGGCGGCGGCTCGAGTTGGGGGTGGAGCGACGGCGGCGTGAGTCGGGATGAACCGGGCGAAATAGAGAAAAGAGAGCAAGGCGGCCCGAGCAAGACATATAAATGACAAGTGGGCCCGCGATTTTCCTTATCGCAGGTTAAACCGATGCCTAGGTCTTGAGCGTTGGTTGATTGCATCGGTGCAGTTCACCCGAGACTCCAGTAGAAACACATCTGAACGCCGGTTGAACCGACGATTAGCACTTTGAACTCGCCAGTTAAACGCTGCTAACATCGGTTGATTGCTGGGTCAGATCTGAGTTACGTTCACCGGTTGATCCGATGCTCCGAAAATTGTATACGCCGGTTGAACGCCTGGTTTGACTGAGCTGAGACAGAAACTTAGTAACGCCGGTTAAACCGATGGGTATGGATCCATTGAGCGTCGGTTTAACCGGTGAACCCGAAAACCCTTCTCTCAGCTCACTCTTCTATGCTAAGTCCAATAAACTTATAAAATTCAAATAAACACAAGTTAATGGACTTGCATAGGCGACTTTACCCCTCAAAGTAAATAGGATAGCACACTAGCTTAAATAAATTTCTTTTCAAACACAAGGAAAAGCCGCAAAGTGAGACAAAGCGCCAAAAAAATGTATGAGCCTTGTCATAGGAATATTGAAGATAGAAAGCTTCAAACTCATTATGACATGACTCACTAGGCAATAACGCACCTAACACTTTGCTCTTTTCACTTTTCATGAATTAAGATCTTGTAAGTGAAACAAGTCTCATTTTCATCAAGTGATTTCCTTTGTGACCCTTACGCATGCAATGATGGTGCAAGCTACAACCACATGCAAAAGTAAAGTAAACATGAAGTGCACATCTATATGACATGAAATGCATAACAAGAATTTAAGATCTACTTGTCAAGTTTGAACCCACGGGAAGCTTCTTCATGATGAGCCTTTCTACAAGCCTAGAGGAACACAAGTGGACCACCACCTCTAGCTAAACCCTTGCTCATCACTATCTTACCATGGTTAGACAAGTGTCCTATATGTATGCATTTTTCTATATGACATGGCAACTTACATGACGTTTGCCGCATCTAACACATTAAGCTCATTTCTTAGCCTAACAAAAGTACTCTCGTCTAATGGTTTTGTGAAAATATCCGCCAATTGCTCCTCGGATTTCACACCTTGAAGAGATATGTCTCCTTTGGCTTCGTGATCACCCAAGAAGTGATGGCGAATATCAATGTGTTTTGTGCGAGAGTGTTGAACCAGATTTTTGGCAATTTATACGGCACTTTCATTGTCACAAAGGAGTGAGATCCTATCTAGTTTCACACCAAAGTCCAAAAGAGTTTGCTTCATATATAGGATTTGGGCACAACATGCACCGCCCGCTATATATTCCGCTTCCGCGGTGGACAAAGCCACGGAATTTTGCTTCTTACTCGACCAAGAAACTAGAGAACGCCCAAGCAAGTGGCAACCCCCGGAGGTACTCTTGCGATCCACACGGCTTTCGGCAAAATCCGAATCCGAGTATCCCAAGAGATCTAAGCTAGCGCCTTTAGGGTACCACAAGCCTATGCTAGGGGTGTGCTTGAGATACCGAAGGATCCTATTCACAGCCGAGAGGTGTGATTCCTTTGGGTTTGCTTGAAAGCGGGCACACAAGCACACACTAAACATTATATCGGGCCTAGATGCGGTAAGGTAAAGCAAAGACCCTATCATAGAACGATAGAGGGATTGATCAACCGGTTTACCGTCCACATCCAAGTTGAGGTGCCCATTGGTTGCCATGGGTGTCTTGATTGGCTTGCACTCATCCATCTTGAACTTCTTCAAGATATCTTTAGTATATTTTTCTTGATGGATGAATGTCCCTTCCTTCATTTGTTTGACTTGAAAACCAAGGAAGAAGGTCAATTCGCCAATCATGGACATCTCGAATTCCCTAGACATCATGGTAGCAAACTCATGGCTTAGTGAATCATTAGTTGAGCCAAAGATAATATCGTCAACATAAATTTGACAAATGAAAAGATCCCCGTCGACGTCTTTTGTGAACAAAGTGGTGTCCACCCTCCCGATCTTGAAGCCTTGCATGATTAGGAAGTCACGAAGCCTCTCATACCAAGCCCTTGGAGCTTGTTTGAGCCCATAGAGTGCCTTGTGCAACCTATAAACATGATTAGGATTCTACGGATCTTCAAACCCGGGAGGTTGCTCAACATAAACAAGTTCATTAATAACGCCATTTAAGAAAGCACTTTTCACATCCATTTGATATAACTTAATATTGTGATGTGAAGAGTAAGTAAGAAGGATGCGGATAGCTTCAAGTCTTGCGACTGGAGCAAAAGTTTCACCAAAATCCAAACCTTCGACTTGAGAGAACCCTTTTGACACAAGTCTTGCTTTGTTGCGTATCACCACCCCATGTTCATCTTGCTTGTTTCGAAAGACCCACTTAGTGCCGATGATGTTCTTATCTTTCGGAGGAGTTTCGAGGACCCAAACTTCATTGCGGGTGAAGTTGTTCAATTCTTCTTGCATCGCTATCACCCAATCCGAGTCCTCAAGTGCTTCCTCTATGCTAGTGGGTTCAATACAAGAAACAAACGAGTAATATTCACAAAATGAAACATGCTTAGAGCGAGTTCTTACTCCCTTGGAAGGACTACCAATGATTTGACCAATTGGATGATCCTTGGAGATGCGACCATGCTTCACTAGCGGTACATGCGTAGATGCTTGTTGGGGTGGATGATTGGTGACTTGTGCTTGTGGTGGAACATTTTGTTCTTCTTGTTCTTGGACTTGGGGTGTTGGCGTTGGCACATTTTCTTGAGGTTGTGGATCATCTTTTTCTTGATCTTCATCCACTTGGGGTGCCGTAGAAGTGCTTGGTGTAGATGAGGAAGGTCCTCCCCTTGATCATTGCCTTCATGCACCTCTTCCGGCTATATCCCCAATGGACATCTTCTTCAAAGCTTCATAAATCTCATCATCACCTACATTGTCATAGCCAACAACCTCCTCTTGGGAGCCATTAGATTCATCAAACTCCACATCACATGTTTCTTCAACTAACCCGGAGGTTTGATTGAATACTCTATATGCTTTGGAGTTTGATGCATAACCAAGAAAGAAACCTTCATCACATCTACTCTCAAACTTACCGAGCATTTTCTTCTTATAGATGAAGCATTTGCAACCAAAGACTCGAAAGTAGGATATATTTGGTTTCTTCCCGGTGATGAGCTCATATGGAGTTTTCTTGAGGAGTCGGTGGGGATACACTCGGTTGGATGCATGACACGCCGTATTGATTGCTTCCGCCCAAAACTTCTCGGACGTACCATAATCATCCAACATTGCTCTTGCTAGGGTGATGAGTGTCTTGTTCTTTCTTTCCACCACTCTATGTTGTTGAGGCGTGTAGGTGGCGGAGAACTCATGCTTGATGCCCTCTTCATCGCACAATTCTTCAATCTTCATATTCTTGAACTCGGTGTCATTGTCACTCCGGATCTTCACAATTGGGGAGTTGTACTCTCTTTGAGCTCTTCTTGCAAATGTCTTGAATACTTCCGAAGTTTCACCCTTATCGCCTAGAAACATGACCCAAGTGTAACGTGAAAAATCATCAACGATTACTAGGCAATAGAGGTTACCACCAATGCTCTTGTATGCAGTTGGACCAAAGAGATCCATGTAAAGTAGCTCGAGCGGCTTGGAGGTAGACAACATCGTCTTGATGGGATGATGTGTTGCAACTTGCTTCCCGGCTTGACATGCTTTACATAGCTTGTTCTTGTCGAATGTGACGTCCTTCAAGCCGGTGATCATCCCTCTCTTGTGGGCTTTCTTGAGGTTGCTCATGCCAATATAAGCAATTCTTCTTTGCCAAAGCCACCCAAGAGACGACTTGGTGAAGAGGCATGTCATGGAGCTTGTTTGTTTTGAAGAGAAATCCACCAAATAAATGTTGCCATGCCTAAACCCCATGAATATCAATGACTTGTCTTCTTCAAGAGTTACTACAACACCATTCTTGTCAAAGGTACACGTTAGTCCAAGATCACACAATTGAGCAATTGAAAAAAGATTAAAACTAAGAGCTTCTACAAACAAGATATTAGAAATAGATAAATCTTTAGAGATTACTATTCTACCCAAACCTAAAACTTTTCCCCTTGAATTATCACCATAGGTGACATGTTCATGATCTCCGGGGTCTTCAAGAGTGGTGAACATGCTATCATTGCCGGTCATGTGTTGAGAGCAACCGCTATCAAGTACCCAATGTTTTCCACCGGCTTTGTAGTTCACCTTTGTGATACCTTTTGCCATGAGGCACATGGGAGGCGGAGGTAGTGGTGATTCTTCATTTGTGAGGGCGATGGTGACGATGTCTTCTTCATCACTTGAATCTTCACTTGATGAGACATCGGTCACCCACTCTTGTTTTTCCACCAAGAAGCTTCTCTTGGTGTGCCCTTTCTTCTTTGGGAAGAGCTTGGTCTTCTTGTCATGGCTCTTCTTCTTCCCAACCTTCTTGTTCTTGTTCTTCTTTTCATCCTCTTCATCATCGCTTGAATCATGGCGATGTTTGCTTTTGTTGTCTTTCTTTCTCTTGTCCGGCTTAGGGCAATCGGGAGAGATGTGGCCTTTTTCTCCACAATTGTAGCAAGTTTTGTTCTTGACCTCTCCCCATGGCCGGAATATTCTTCTTTTAGGGTCAAAATTGTAACCCTTCTTGTTTATCTTGTCGCTCAAGCGTGTGAACTTTCTCATCATGAGAGCAAGTTCTCCATCTTCTTCATCATCGGATGAGCTTTCATCATGATCTTCTTCTTCATTGCTTGAGCTTGATTCTTGCTTGACCATCTTGAGCTTGCGGGATTTGTTGGCCTTGGTTTTGAGAGCAATTGACTTGCTTGTTGTTGGCTCTTCGGACATACCAAGGATACCTATTTCATGAGCGCGAATTTCACCCACAAGCTCTCCTACTTCCATTGTATCAAGATTCTCTTTTTGAAGCATAGCATTGATGATGTTATACTTGGGCTTCGGTAGGAGCATGAGAATCTTGCGGTTGATGGAGCCACTGTCAATTTTAGAAACTTCAAGAGCATTAATGTCATTGACAATGACATTCAAGCGAGAATACATATCATTGCAATTTTCATGAGCAAGCATCTTAAAAGAATCATACTTAGCTCTAAACAAGTGATATTTTTGTTCACGGACTTTTGTGGAGCCTTCATGGATTTCAATTAGCTCTTTCCATATATCACTTGCTAAGTCCATGCCATTTACTCTAGCAAAGACTTCCTCACTAATGGCTTCGAAAATTGTATTTCTAGCATTTGCATTCCACTTTAGTTGTTCCGTGGTGGGAGTTCCGGTGAACCCGGTCTTTGTTGCCAACCACACTTCGGGGGCAATCGCATCAAGGTATGCGGCCATGCGAACTTTCCAATAGGCAAAGTTCTTGCCCTCGAAGTGAGGCGGTGAACCACCCATCTTGGCCATAGCTCTAGGCGGTGAGGCCTAATGATCCAAATGAGCAACGAGGCTCTGATACCAATTATAAGGATCGATGGACCAAGAGGGGGGGTGAATTGGGCCTTTTTCAAATTTCAAAAATAATTAAAGCAACTTTAATCTATACAAAGCTAATAAGGCTCAATTCACCAACCAGCTAACTAAGCAAACTACACAAGCTAATAAAAGATACAACTAGATACCAAACTAAGCAAGGTAGAGCTAAGCTATGATCTCTAAGGTCAAGCACATGAATAATTGCATGAAAGTAAGTGCTTGAAAGTAAAGAGTGGGCAAGAGACAACCAGATTTTTTCCCGTGGTGTCGATGTGTTGGCACACACCCCTAATCCACGTTGTGACACTCACTAAGAGTCTTGTAACCTCCCAAGTCACCGAGACGAGGGCACTCACTAAGAGTCTCCGTTCACCATCCCGGCGTGGTGGAGCTCAAGCCACGTACAAACTTCTTCGGGCTCCCACAATCGTTGGCAAGCTCCGGAAGAAACACCTTCAATCACCAAGATCGCCTAGGTGCTGCCAATCACCAAGAGTAACAAGCTAGGGCCTTCACTTGAGCAAGAACCGATCACCAAGAACGGATGCACACAAGCTTCTTTCTACTCAAGTCCTTAGTCTTGCTTCTTGATTGATTGAATGTACAAGTATGTGAAATATGAAGCTCAAGGTGGCTCTCAACAATGTATGAGTGTATGAATGTGTCCTGGTGTTAAGAGAGTGCAAAATGACCCATTGTAGGAGTATATATAGGCAGCTCACACGAATAGAGCCGTTGGAGAAAAGCTGCCAGAAAACTGCGTAGCGCCGGTTAATCCGACGTACCTCCAATAGTCATCGTCGGTTTAACCGATGAATGTAAACTGCCCCTTCTGAAAACTAGCCGTTACAACTTGGGCAGATTAACCGATGTATCATCGGTTTAACCGGTGAGTGTAGTTGTCCTCTGATCAACTGAAAAACCAAGTCTCTGGACAACTGCACCGACGTTAACTCAAAACCATCGTCGGTTTAACCGGTGAGTACAACTTCAGAAATCCCTGGAAAAACCATCTCACTGGTCAATTGCACCGACGTCTCAATTCAAACATCGTCGGTTTAACCGGTGTATAGAACCTTGAAACCCCCTGGAAAAACCAACTCTGGACTAATGCACCGATGTTAAATTCAAACACGTCGGTTTAACCGGTGTATTGACTTGTCCAGTCTCTGCTAACTTCGTTTAACCGACGTATAGAAAAAAATGAAGGCGTCGGTTAAACCGGTGTTAAAGACTTTTTCTGATTTTGCCTTTTCTGATTTGAGTCTTGAATGAAATCCAAATATTCTTGAGATATAAGTTGAAAACCACTTATTTGAACTTCTAGGAACTTGAGTGACCATAGTGTGCATCCATTTTCAAATGACCATGTCCATGCTCAAGTTACTTGACCTTAACCCCTCTTAATAGTGCAATCACTACAAAACTATAAAACCTATACTAACCCAAGTGTCCTTCTCAACCTTATGACACTTAGGACTAGAAAGATCCTTAGTCTTGACATATATTTGAGTTGAATACCGAGATCGTCTTTTTGGATAACGAAATTGAGGGGCCTCTTTTGACATATGACCAAATGAGCGAGAATGATCTATTAAGCTGCACAAACTCATTAGTCACAATAATAGTTGTCATTAATCACCGAAACATACCTTGAGGGCCTAGATGCTTACAGGTGATTACTGGCGTGCTTAATTAAGTTAAGTAACTCTTACCTTGCAACGATTTCGGGTTTTTTCGAAAAGTTGACGCTAGATGCGCTAAGGAATAGAATAGATAGTTCGTATGCCCTAAATATGTTACATAAGTTAGGTGGCATCTAAGTATCTATTTTATTCCAGCACTTCCAGCTTTTACTTTTTGTTAAATCTTATTTCGGTAACGACACACCTACACTAAGGTAAGCAAGGTAAGCATTCTTGGTAGTCCTTTAGAATAGCCCACGTGTTTCATACGTGCGTGGGTCCCATATGATGAGCATATGAGGAGGTGATAAGGCTCAATTCAAACGAGCCTGTCGCTATCTGCCGCCTGATATGGAGTGCGGATTTCCTACTGTGTGATTGTGATCACGGCCATTTCGTAAGGTAATGTTACGAGATGTAAACCTGTCATGCGGTTGGGCATGACCGTGACCCTTGGGACACGTCTACCCTTGGATGTCCCGTAAGGCGAGTGTACGGGAAGTGAATACGTTGTTATGACGTATGTAGCGCTGCCCATTCAGCGTCGAACGTCTGGGTGCCATCTCTATAGTGGATGGTAATGTATGTGTGAATATGTGGGAAACTGCATATGCGTTACCCGTGTGGCGTAGGACACATAGGGGCCGTTCGTGAGTGCTGGCACGAAGGGTCCAGAAGTGGTTATATACTCTGTGTTCTTCTGCAGGAAACTAACCACGTTAAGTGCGTTATGAAATCCTTGATCGTAGGAACGACTAGTATAGATAGGGAGAGTACGTAATTGTGCCACCGATTGTTCTCGTATACCATATTTTGGTATTTGTTTGGGTGAGAAACGCTAGAACGTGCATGCATCTTGCATCTTGCATAACCGAGTTGTTGATCGTTTTGTTGCTTACGGTTGCGCTTCATAAAAATTTATTTGGACCGCTATGTTTTTACTATGCGTTCTTCAAAAAATTATTTATGTTGTGTTGCCCAGTTTAAATCTGTTTCTTTTGAAAATTGTGGCTTACGTTAGCGCTATGTGTTCTTACAGATGGCTAGCTGCACGCACGTGATCGTGGACGCTGAGGGTTGGGCGCACTCCAATGCCCTCCACACCGGCCACTTTCCTCGTCTGCTGTGGCAGATGCTCAGGGCGTTTGTCTACACTGAGCCCCCACAGTACTCAGGACACGAGTCTAGCTTGCTGGGCACCGAGCGCTGTCAGATGATCGTGAAGATTCCTGCTTGCCCCGCTCGCTTGGAATGGGACTCGTGGCAGCTCACAGTGTATAGAAGGAAGCTGGCAGACTCCTGGGAGATCGCTGCTAGGAAGGCTATTGAGGAGTTCTCAGAGAAGCATAGTGCTGAGATCATGGATACTCCCTACAATGTGTTTCCTTTGAAGGATGAGACCACTCAGGCCTATGCAGATCGGGTGAACCGCAACATGAACTACATGATGCCCGACTACAATGTCAGGACCGCCCTCTCGTTCAGCTATTCCTTAGCTTTGGTCAACATGTATGAGCATTTTCGCGAGGAAAATGCGATATGCAGGAGCAAGGCTCGAGAGGCTCACCTCCATGAGCAGCACATGATTGGTACCCAGGACAAGATCAAGACCCTGAAGGCCAAGTCCAGAGTGAGAAAGATAAGGATTCAGGAGTTGCAGGAAGAGTTGGAGAACAGGACTGAGATGGTGCAGCATCTTGAGGGGCAGCTTCAGTAGGCCCATGAGTTGATTGAGGACGTTCAGGCTCAGGTGCAGGCAGTAGCAGACATGGAGGCTGAGGCAGCTGAGGAGGAGCCAAAAGAAGAGGAAGAAGAAGAAGAAGACCCTGAGGAGATCGAGGGAGTGTCTGGAGTCGAGTCGGGACCTGGGACTCCGTGAGGACGTAGCTGGATAGTGTTGATTCTCCCCTTGCAGTGTAGCCTAAGTGTAGGATAGTTGGGTAGGATGACCAACATAGTGCTCTAGGCTAACCTTGGGTTGAGAATTCTTTTGTGGCTCGGTAGTTCGAGTCATGTAGGATAACCCTTCGCTAGTGTGGTGTGTAGCCGGGTCGTGTAAGACCCCTCCTTTCGCAGTGGTGTGTTGTCGGGTCGTGTATGAACCCTTCTCTAATGTTAGTTTGTTTTTCGCAGCAGAGTTGTGGTAATGTAATGAACCTTGTTCCAAATCAAGCAGCGTGGCTGCATAATGTAAATTGCTTATGTTAATGATCTTCCTGGTTGCTGCTTTAGTTCGTTAATGCCGGTAGTGTGAAATTTCACCTATGAGCTGTGTTTTGGTTGTCTTCGAAATTGAAATCTTGTTGAGGCGGTTTCAACCGAAGCAAGCCATTTTATTTTTTCCCTTGGTGAACCAGATCGTGGGGGAAATGATTCATGCCGTGTGTTCATATTATATATGCACATTCTTTAATTGCATGGATTAGTCCTGATAGCGAAATGGCTAACCAGGGGAATGATTATTTTTGTAGATGGGCGATAATCATGACAACGAGAATCACGAAGCACTGCCCCAACCACCTCCCTCTTTGGCTCAAGCTGTTGCAGCTCTTATCGCGGACTGCAACGAGCAGACGGAGTTAATAAGGCAACTGGTGCAAGCCCAAGCCAATGTCGGCAGGGGTCGGCACGCTCCCCCGCCACCACCAGCAGAAACTGACTATGTCGGTTTTCTGGCTACCCAGCCTCCTCTGTTCCATAAGGCCGATGATCCCCCTGAGGCAGATGCTTGGATTCGCACCATTGAGGATAAGTTCAACATCCTCAATTGCGCAGAAATGGACAAAGCCGCCTTTGCAGCGCAATAGCTGAGAGTACCTGCAAAAATATGGTGGGTCAATCACAAGGCTCTACTTCCCGCCAATACGCGTCTCACTTGGGATGAGTTTGTGGCAGCTTTTAAAGCCCACCACATCCCTACGAGCTTAATGAGGAGAAAGATGGCAGAGTTCCTAGCCCTGAAGCAAAGGAACAACACCGTGCTCCAATATGCTCAAACCTTCAATCAGCTATCCCAATATGGTGGTTTCCATGTGGATACGGATGAAAAGAAGCAAGATTGCTTCAGAAGGGGACTTAGTACGAAACTTCAGGACAAGCTAGCTCTTACTACTTGTAACAACTTTACCGAGCTGGTTAATAAGGTCATCACGTAGGAAGATGCCACGTTGGCGCACAAAGCTGACAAGAAGAGAAAGGCACCTGCTGGATCCTCCAGCAATGCACCCCAGAGGTACAAGCTGGTTCAGATAGGGAATCAACAAGCTTCAAACCGTCCTCCACAGCAGGGCCATTGGGTCGCTAGACCACCACAGCACCAGCAGTAGTGGGCACCCCGTTTCCAAACACAGCAGCAGAGGCCTCTAATGCTACAAGCTCCACGCCCCAACAACTACCCATGTTACAATTGTGGTAACCTGGGGCACTTTGCACGTGACTGCCGTCTGCCACCTCAGCAGAATAATTACAAGACTCCTATGATGAGTCAAGGTTCCAGCCAGAAGGATCAGAAAAAGAAGATTGTACCTGCCAAGACTGGTCGCGTGAACTACACCGCTCTGGAGGAAGTTCCGGAGGGCACCCAAGTGATGGCGGGTATGTTCTCCGTTAATCACTGCCCTGTTACTGTTTTATTTGATTCAGGAGCATCTCATACCTTTATCATTGAAGCATGTGTGGCACGACATCACTTACAAGTAACATGCCTAGAGAGACCCTACATTATTCAGACACCTGGCACCCGGTTAAATGCTGCCCAAGTAGTTCGAAATGTTCCCCTTAATTTGGGTGGGAAAATTTTTCCGATCACTCCCATTGTCCTTCCAAGTCAAGGGATAGATGTCATACTTGGAATGAATTGGATGAAGAAGCATGGCGTTATCATCAATATCTCTTCTCGTATCATTCAGTTCAACTCTTCCACGTATGGTTCTATGGATATTCATCTTTTCCAGCATGAAATTCCAACCACTGTCATATACCATCTTGAGGGGAAAATTCTAGAAGTAATTCCGGTGGTTTGTGAATACCCCGATGTGTTTCCGGAGGACTTTCCAGGCATGCCTCCCGATCGGGATATTGAGTTTGTCATTGAGTTACAGCCCGGTACAGCGCCCATATCTCGAAGGCCATATAGAATGACTCCAAGTGAGTTAGCTGAATTAAAAGTCCAGTTGCAAGATTTGCTAGATAAAGGTTTCATTCGACCGAGCACCTCACCTTGGGGTTGACCAGCTCTGTTCATAAAGAAGAAAGATCACGAGCTGAGGCTATGTGTGGATTACCGACCTCTGAATGCGGTCACCATCAAAAATAAATATCCACTTCCTCGTATTGATATTCTTTTTGATCAACTAGCTGGAGCTAAGGTATTCTCGAAAATAGATCTACGATCTGGTTATCATCAAATCAAAATTAGACCGGCGGATATACCAAAAACAGCTTTCTCTACTCGTTATGGTCTCTACGAGTATTTGGTTATGTCTTTTGGATTAACCAATGCTCCAGCTTACTTCATGTACCTTATGAATTCAGTATTCATGCCGGAGTTAGATAAGTTTGTCGTGGTCTTCATTGATGATATCTTGATCTACTCCAAGAATGAGGAAGAACATGCTCATCATCTTCACATAGTACTTCAGCGTCTGAGAGAGCACCAGCTTTATGCCAAATTCAGCAAGTGTGACTTCTGGCTGAAGGAAGTTCCATTCCTGGGTCATGTCATATCTGCTGAAGGTATTTCCGTTGATCCCAGTAAAGTACAGGATGTACTCGATTGGGAAGCCCCAACTTCAGTTCTTGAAATCCGTAGTTTCTTGGGTTTAGCTGGGTATTATCGTCGGTTCATCCCAGAATTCTCCAAAATTGCGAAGCCAATGACTGAACTTCTTAAGAAGGGTCTCAAATTCTATTGGAGTACCCAATGTGAGGAAGCTTTCCAGAAACTGAAAACACTTCTCACTTCAGCTCCAATCTTGGCCCAGCCCGACACTACAAAACCTTTTGATGTCTACTGTGATGCCTCGGGCACAGGACTCGGTTGTATCTTAATGCAGGAGAACCGAGTGATTGCTTATGCATCTCGATCACTCAAGCGTCATGAAGAAAACTATCCCACTCATGATCTTGAATTAGCAGTTGTAGTTCATGGTCTGAAGAACTGGCGACACTACCTTCTGGGTACGTTGTGCAACATCTATACTGATCACAAGAGTCTCAAATACCTTTTCACTCAAGATGATTTGAACATGCGTCAAAGGAGATGGCTTGAGTTGATTAAAGATTATGAGCTCGAAGTGCATTATCATCCTGGCAAGGCAAATGTAGTTGCCGATGCACTAAGTCGCAAAGCTCACTGTCATTGTATTTCAGCTATACCATTGAGCGAATCTCTTTGCTATGAAATGGAAAAGCTGAATTTAAGCATTGTACCACATGGCACATTGGCTCATCTAGAGCTTACTCCTACTTTTCGTGATCTCATCATCGCGGCACAAAAGCAAGATAAAGAAGTGAAGGAAATTCAGAGAAGACTATCAGAAGGAGACCCTAAAGTGAATTGCTTCCACCAGGATACTGAGAATGTGTTATGGTTCAAGAACCGATTGGTGGTGCCTAAGAATTTTGAGCTCAGAAAACAAATTCTTGACGAAGCCCATACTTCACAGTTATCAATCCATCCGGGTAGCAACAAGATGTACCAAGACCTAAAACAACGATTTTGGTGGACTCGGATGAAAAGAGAAATAGCCAAATATGTGTCAGAGTGTGATATCTGTCGGAGAGTCAAGGCTAGTCATCTCAGGCCAGCTGGGACTCTTCAACCCTTGAACATTCCTGAATGGAAATGGGAGGATATTAGCATGGATTTCATCATCAGATTACCTCGAACTCAAAAGGGATATGACTCCATTTGGGTTGTGGTGGACAGACTGACCAAGTCAGCACATTTCCTGCCAGTCAAAACTATATATCTAGCAAAGAAGTATGCCGAGTTGTACGTGGATCGCATACTATGTTTACATGGTGTGCCAAAGACCATCATATCAGATCGAGGGACCCAGTTCGTTGCTCGTTTTTGGGAGCAATTGCATGCTAGCTTGGGAACCCATCTTATTCGCAGCTCTGCATATCACCCTCAGACAGACGGCCAAACCGAGAGGATAAATCAAATCCTGGAGGATATGCTTCGTGCATGTGTCTTAGCCTATCCACAGAAATGGGATCAATGTTTGCCATTAGCTGAATTCTCTTATAACAATAGTTATCAAGAGAACATCAAAATGGCACCATTCGAAGCACTGTATGGTCATCGATGCCGTACACCTCTCAATTGGTCTGAAACCGGAGAAAGAACTATCTTTGGGCCCGACATGGTTCAAGGGGCCGAAGAACAAGTCCGTCTTATCCAAGCAAACTTAAAGATCGCACAGTCTCGACAGAAGAGCTATGCTGATAAAAGGAGTAGTCCACTCATGTTTGAAATCGGTGATCACGTCTATTGGAAGGTCTCACCTTGGAAAGGCGTGCAAAGGTTTGGAATAAAAGAAAAGTTAGCTCCCCGCTACATTGGTCCATATCCAATTGTGGAAAGATGCGGTCATGTGGCTTACCGATTAAATCTTCCAGCGAATCTTTCTGCAGTTCATAACATTTTCCATATATCACAACTCAGAAAGTGCCTTAGAGTTCCGACTGAAGTGGTAGAAAGTGACTCGATTCAATTAGAGTCTGATCTCACCTATCCTGAGCATCCTATCAAGATTATCGATCACAAGGATCGAGTTACTCGTCGCACCACCAACCGATTCTACAAAGTTCAATGGAGCAATCACTCTGAAGAAGAAGCTACTTGGGAGAAAGAGGAATTTCTGAAATCCAAGTATCCGGACTTCTTAAACGCTCATTCAGGTATTTCACCTTTGAACTTTCTCACCTTATGCATTCTATCGTGCCTGAATCTCGGGACGAGATTCTTTTAAGGGGGAAAGGTTGTAACACCTCGGTGTTAATTTTACGCTAATCCCGTGTTTAATCGCTAATCGTGGCTTAAACGCATCATTAGCGTTAATCGTGTTCGCATAGTAAACATCGTTTTAGCCAGGTTTGACCTCGTTTTTCTCGATGATCCGAGCTTCGAATCAACTTTCACCCAAAACGAAAGTTGTAGATCTTCTTTTCCTCTACAACTTTTATTTTGGCCAAATTTCAAGTTCCTATATCAAAATTTGAGTTTTCGAGGGTCAAACTCGAGTCAAATTGATTCAACGGGTACACAGTGCTTCTCCTGTGCACAACTGTGCAGCCCCGACGCCATACCGGCGTCTGGCCGCCGGCGAGCGACGCCACGCGTCGGCCATCGCACCTCGACGCCGCTCTTCTCCTCGTGTGGGCCCAGGGAAGCTTCCAATTCCGTCCATTCCATTCCCCTTCCTCGCGCCGCAAGCGGACCGAGCGAACCCTAGCTCGTCACCCTCTGCGCCGGCCATCCTCCGCCGTCACGCCGCCGTCCTTCGTGCCCTCGAGCCGCTCCACCACACCCCACACCCCTGCAGCACCGCCCCGACCTCGATTGAGCCTTTACCCGGTAGGAATCGAAGCCGCCGCCGTAGACCATCCACAAGCCGACCGCCGGAGCTTCGCTCTCTCGCCGACGAACCACCTCTGCCTCTCCTCGAGCCGATTGAAGGTAGCTACGAGCTTCTCTGTCCCCTACTCATCCTCCCCGACCTTTTCCCCGAGCAAATCCGCCGCCACCGCCGCCGGGAACGTGCTGCGCCGCCGCGGCCGCCCGTGCGCTGCCGCTGCTCCCACCGCGGGCAGCCTCCGCGCGGGCTCCAGCTGCACCGCCGCGCGCCCCAGGGCCGCCTGGGCCCCCTGGCCGTGGCGCACCCCGCCTCCGCCGCCGGCCGGCCCCGGCCGGGCCGGAACGCGGCGCCGCCGCGCGAGCCCCGCCATGCGCCGATGCGAGCCGCTGCGCTAGCCTCCCTGCGCCTCCCCGCGGACGCCCTGCTCCGCCCTACGCCGGCCCCGCCAGGGAGCCCTGGCTGCGGCCGGGCCAGGCCCTGCCGCCGACGAGCCGCGGGCCAGCGGGGGTTGCGCCGCTGTGCCTGCCAGGACGCCGGCCGGGCGTGCGGGCGCAAAACAGAGGAGGGGGCGGGCTGGGCTCCCTGCCGGGTGGGGCCCGGCTGTCAGTCCCCCTTTTTAATGTTTTTACTTTTGTTTTTTTATATATTCAGCTGAAAGCTAGGAAAAATTGTATAAAATTATAGAAAAATGTGAAAAATGCAAAGTAAATTTTGTTAGGTTTCTAAAATCAAGATCTTCAGAGGAAAAATACTTGTGCATGTGAAATGTCACTTTTGCCCCTGCTAAAAATTCAGTTTGTGTTAAGCTAGTTTATTTAATACCGGTTGTTCTATGGCTCTAAAAATTATGAAAAATTTGCAGTGGCTTAGTCTTTGTATGTGTAATCTACTATAAATTTTTCTTGACCTGTTGCTGTACACTTTTGTGTAGATCTATTTGTGTTTGGCTTAGCTTGCTAGGGCTAAAATAAACATTGTCTGTCATCAATAAAAGCTGGAACAATTCTGTGGCATGCCTTATCTTTATCATGTTGATCTGGTGAAATTTCGTTGCTATGTTATGTCAGCAAGTTATGCTTACTTTTGTTTAGTTCCTAGCTTCAGTTTTATCCTTTATTTCTTGTGGTTAATTGATTATTGTTTCATGCATGTGTAGCCTCAACAAAGCAAGCTTCTGTCTTAATCCATGCTACTCTAAGCAAGTTTAATAATTGTTGTTTTGAAGGAAACACTTCAGGCTAAAACGAGTTGAACTTCTGAACCGCATTGCATTGCATCGTTTTGAAATGCATCTCCTCATGAGCACTCATGCATCGCACTGTGTCCTAACCGTTGCATTGCATATTTTTATTCGTGTAGATGCCGCGAACGAAGTCGCCTACGAGCTAATCGCCGAGTCGATCCAGGAGCCGCAAGCGGGAGAGCAGGAGGAGGACGCAGTCGAGCCCACTTCCGAAGAAGTTGCTAACCCCGCTGACCTGCAAGGCAAGCCCCGGAGCATAACCCATAAATTTAGTATATTAATATTTAATTAAGTATTTGAGCATTTATGTTCTAGGAGTTGTATGGAACCCTAGTATGCATGTTTCCCTAGGTACCCGTGAGTCAATACTAGTATGCAGATGTCGATAGAAATGCTCTGCTAAGTAGGATCTCGGTAGAAGTCGAGTGATTCCTGTCGCTCGCGAGATTTAAGATAGGGCTACTTATGGCAACGTGGCTTGAGAATGAAACAATGAGGAAAGAGAAATGGAGACCGGGCGGAGATGATTGTGGTTTTGGATGTGGAATGGATGGAATATAGCCTCCGCCTGTGTCGATTGAGGACCGTACCGTTGTTGGCATTGTTGATCGAGGATTGAACAGTACTAATGACATGCCGGAAGTAGGAGGTAGTCGAAACCGGTAAGCTGTGTACAGCTTTACAACGATAGTTTGAATTCCGACCTGCTACGCTGGGCGTGGGAGTTGGCGGGTGTTGGATAGGATGCCGCCTCCGGGTTCTCTGGGAGTTCACCGGGAGGGCCCATCACCTGGGTTTTAGCAGGCGTGGTTCAGATGTTGTGTTAATGATGGAAACAGTTGACGCGCGTGGCCCGACGGGGCTTACATGTGTCGTGTTGGTTAGGTCCACCTTGCAAGGTTAAATCGGATCGATTCACCGTGACTCGCGGATATGAGAGCCTTGGTAACTGTGTCACATCGTAGTAAGAAAGTGGAATGAGAACGGAATGGAAAAGGTTGGTTGGTGAGTTACTGAAGGATAATCAGATCCACCATGTGTGCTCTAGATGTTTAGGCGAATTTAGTTAATACTCGCTGTACTAAATGGAGCTAAAATATTGAAAGTAAGGATTCACTTCTAGCAGCCTTTCAGCAAAAGAACTCCAGAGCCAAAAAGCTTTGCATGTCTAGGTAATGGGTTAAGTATACCCAAAGTCGGGTAAGTCTTGCTGAGTATTAGTATACTCAGGGTTGTTGTTGTAACCCTCCCGAGCAGGTTGTGTTCCCGCTGACTTCGAGGAGGTCTGCGCGTCCTGGATTGGACAGCCGCTTCCTCCTAGGTGGACCGTCGAGTGGGCCCCGTCTTCTCCGTGAAGATTGGGCAGGTTGGCATCACACCGGTGGACAGGATGTGGAGCTCACCTTGTATCTGTGGCAGCCCAGCCTAAATTAATCCGGCTTAAGTGCGCTAACCATCATCAAAACGACAATCAGGGTTAACACGCACTTAAAACGGAGTAATCCAGCAGTGCTGTCGGGAAAAATCCCGATTATACCACTTGAAACAGGATCGACAAAGCAGTCCAGAGAATGTAACATTCCACAAATTTTACAGTACAGAGTATAAAACTGAATTATTATTATTACAAACCGAGTTTGAATTCATAAAAGTATAACAGAGTTCGAGAGTGACGGAAAACGAACGATAGTCTAGCGACGAAACAAGACGTCATGATGAAGCCCGTACATGACGTCATCCATCCTCAAATGTACCACCTGAAAAACAAAGCCATAAGCAAGGCTGAGTATACTAATACTCAGCAAGGCTTACCCGACTAAGGGTATACTTAGCCCTTTATCTAGACATGCAAGGCTTTTGGCTTGAGGGGTTTGTTTGCCGAAAAGCAATAAAGAGTAGATCCTTAATTTCATATTTTAGCTTTCAGGTTCTAGTTCAATTACCCAATCTAGATGAGCATCTATCCAATAGCATACATGGTGGAAACAATTATCTTTCATCATCCAACCAACCATATTCATCATCATCATCATCTTTCACTTCTTACTCTATGTGGCAAAAGGGTTAAGCAGTCCCAAACCGTGAGAAGCAGATGATTCGAATCGAATTAGTTAACCTAGCCAGGCAGACCTAACACACACGCATGGGGATCGACATCTCGCTTCGCCCACGCGACTTTTCCCTTCAATTCCCGCTGCACGGAATAGGCCCACCGCCCTCGACTACAAGAATCCACGCCACGGTACGACGCCAGGTCGTGAGCCTTCTTGCACCCGCATGTGGCCGCATGAGAAACAACGTTCAAAGACGGTGGGGAGTATGTTCCGGCTTCGGTGCAATCCAGTACTTAAGCTTACCGATTACCATATTTCTCGGCATGTGGTTAGTACGTTCAAAAGCTTAACCACCACTACCACACCCTGCGGCCTTATCATTTTTCACTAAACAGACGGGGTATCACAAGTACCACGACCCTGCCCGTAGGCCTTATAGTTGCAGCATGTAGTAAACATTCAACTCCTATAATTCTCGCGAGTGACAGGAAATCACTCGACTTCTACCGAACCATTAGCCTAGCCAACTAACGACCTACACATACTAGTGTTCAAGCATAGGTATCTAGGATTATGCAGCTAAGGTTCCAAGCAACTCCTGTAAACTTGAATGCGCAAGTAGATAGAAACAATAATAAGTTGCATAAATTTAAAATAGATAGGACATGCTCCGGGGCTTGCCTGGAAATAACACTAGGTCAGTGTTAGTTAGAGGATAAGTGCTCGGCGAGCATCTTCCTTCGGTCGTGCACATCGGGATCCATCCATCCATCTTTTAGACATGTCCACATTCACCGTCTTCTGGCTCGACTCCATCATCACATCAAGTCCGCGGTTCTTCTATCGTACCTAAATGAAATGCAGCAATGCATATGTATGAATGCAAAGTTCCGAGTGGCTTAGTGATTTATGTGTTATTAGTTTTCCTTCATGATAAAGTTGCAGTCTAACATAAAGTGAGTTGGATGTGAAACTTCTTAATTAACATTTCCTGGGCAGTCATTTATAGAGTAGCAATTGTATCTATACTAACTCATAAAAGAGCTGGGTGTGTTGCTTTTCTTTTATATTAGAACTGAAAAAGCATTTCTACACAAAAATAATTCTCCAGGCTAAGGAATGTAAGTGCTGGTAACGATCTTTTAACTAAAGATTGGATTCCTTAAGATGAGCTGGTGGTAAATTTTTCAGGATTAAAAGAGCTACACAGCAAGCATGAGAATTAAAATTCTTTTTCTAGGCATTTATCTAACTAAAAATATACAGAGTAAATTACTTAGTTTCTGTGACTAAAATTTTACAGACATGTTCATGTACTAGAAGCCAAGCTCTAGTAAAAATATGACATTTTTCTAATGAAGGAAACTAGGGCTTTTGATTTACAAAGTTTATACATGAATAAATCAAAAGGACTAGTTATATATTACTAAAAATTCCCAAAAATTTTCTGTAGCATCTATAAACAAATCTAAGACTTTCATAAAAATTTCAGCTCAAGAAAACTAGTATAGAACCCTGTGGATTTAACTCTATTTAACACAAGCATAAACCAAGATCTAATTAAATATATAGCTACATTTGTCAAAATGTACTCAAATTTTTAAAGTAATCTATTCATCTATGGTGTAGCACACTGTCCAAAAACTAGCCTTAATTCATGACTACAACAGGAGATACATTTGTGTGCTATTTAATCTAATCTTTATCCTAGATTAAAATAGAAGCATAATATGAACATGTGACTGTAAAAAAAGTTGTAGGTTTTGTTCTAAGGATTCCAAAACATTTTAGTTTGCATTTTTCTGATTTCTATACGATTTTATATGGAATTTACATTTTTGCTGTTTTTGAAAACAAAAGAAAAAGGAAACGAACTTTTGCATCTAGGCCCCTGGAAGTTTTGGTTCTTCTAACTAGAGGTCCCTGGCATACATTGGAGAACAGAGGAGGGATTTCGGCCTAGTTTCCGGCGAGGTTCGGCCCTGGGGGCGAGGGGAAAGTTGGGGAAAAGGGTGAGGGGGCTCGTGCGCACCTGCCGGTGGTCTCAGTTGGGGCTGAGGTAGCCTGTGGCGGCCTGTCCGCGGGCGCCGGCGGCCGGCGGCGGCCCTGTGTCGCGGCTGCGCCGCTCCGGCGAGGGAGAGAGAGAGCGAGGAGTGGTCGGGGAGCTTCAGGGGGAGGTCGTGGAGCGATTCCCGGGCTCAGTTTGGACAAAGGGAGACCGGAGGTGGGAGCTCCGCGGGAGCAGGGCGACGACGACCATGGGGTGCCGCGGCGGCAGTGGTCTGGTGGCTCTGGGCGGTGGTGAGCGGGCTTGGGAGGACCAGTGAGAGGCCACGAAGCTCGCTGGGGATATGGTTGGGGGTGAGGAAAAGCGGAGGAGGGGACTCCGCGTGAGCAGGGGCGGCGGCGACTATGGCGGGCGGCGGCGAGCTCGTCCGCGAGCAATTGGGGGCAGGTACCGGGTTGCCGTGTCGAGGGAGGGGAGGAGAGCGAGATGGGGACGGAAGCAAGCCGAGAGAAGGTGCTGGGCGGGTCGTGGACGAGGTGCACGGGCCGAGCGGCGCGTGGCCGGCCATCCTCGGCGTCGTGGCGAGCAGAGGGTGGCGGGGCGCGTGGCGAGCGCGGGAGGGTGCCAGGGCGAACGGTTTCGAGCTAAACTAGGGGCGCGAAAGCGGGTTTGGTCGGGGGCGTGACGCGTGGGGCAGCCGGTGGCGGTACCGGCGTGACGACGGCGGCGACGGTGATGAACGGAGAAGGGAGATGGAGGTGATGGCATAGCTGTAATTAGATCGAAGTTCAAAATTCGTTTTGCAAACTCAATTTTTCTCCTTGTATATGGCCTCAAATGAAAAACTTTTAAATATCAAACTTGCTTAAAATTTCGAGATCTACAACTTTCGTTTTAGGTACTTTTTCATTTGAGGCTTCGTTTGAAAGATAAAATTTAAAACTTGAGTGCATTTGAAAATGTCCTATACACCTTGAAATTCAAAATTTTCTCCCATTTTCGTGTGATACCTCGAAAAACTTTGAACATGAAAGTTGTTTGTCTTTTGAAAACCTACAACTTTGATTTTGGACAAAAATTCATTTGAGCTATATTTTAGAAATTATTTTCAAAGCAGATTAGATTGAAATCTGACAGATAAATTAAATCTTTGAATACTTCGGTTCAAAGGACCTGTCATTTTATGTTCAAACTTTTATTTCTCTCTTTGACTTCAACAAGACTCTGATTTAGCATGACTTTAAAGAGACGCCTATTTGATTTCATATGTATACTTGCATTGGTTTACAAAATTATTTACGGTTTCTGACCTATGCATCTATACCCATACACATGCATGCACACATAAATGTATTCGATTCCATTTTCTTGGTTGATTATGCATGATATCATATTTAATATTTCTTGCTTAGCATTTTAAAACTCTGGGATGTCACAGCCTACCCTCCTTAAAAAGAATCTCGTCCCGAGATTCGGAGCGAAAGACTTTCAAGGGAAGAGAAACATAATACCCATCAAAGCCAGAAGGAAAAGGTTACACTAGAGAAGGTTGATCTTGACGGTATGTTCCCATGCAGATAAGAGTTGAACACTTCACGAAGGATTAAGAGGACAGGGTGGCTGATTGAGAAATACACATCTTTCTTGATTGTTGTCCAAATGGTAACAGGTCTGACTTCAAGTATTGGATGCCCTCTCGTTCTAACAGCAATGACATAGGTAGCTTTGATCATCTCGGCATTTTCAACAAGTCTACCACCTCTTCATGACGACGACGTGTTCAAATAAACATCCATTTTGGATTCTTGCGCGGCCCTTCAACTAAATGGTACAAACTCGCCATATAAGATTTTCAAATTCAGAAGAAAAGGTGAAAGGACAATCAACGGCGATGAGGCAAGGTGGTCAAGCTCTCTCTGAGCCGAGATAAGAATATCCTTCGGCGTGGATCGTTTGCAGATGTCGATGAGAGTTACTGCTAGATTTATGGATATCGAGGAAGGATAGTACTGAAGATTGGTCTAGAGGAGTGTTTGGAACATCCTTGCTCAAGATTTAGCTAGTCACAAAACATGATTTTTATGCCTATAAAATGTCACTATGCAAATGTTCAAACTCATGATGCATTTGCCATGATGTTGGTTCAATGGTGCATACACTATGATGCAACGATGATGATGTTCTTGACGTATGCATGTATGAGATGCATAAGCATGATGCACATAGTGCATTGCGCATACCGTACCTATTTTCTCACGACTAAAACTCGTTAGCCCTATACACTTAAGTAAGGATCAGAGGTTAGGGCACTAGTGAGGTTGCTTGGAAGGGGATTGCAGTGAGTTATGTCACACATACCTAGACACCAGCGCGCTCCTAGTAGCTCAATCATGTGGCTGCAGCGCACACGAGAGTCTAGGTTCCGTCGCGGCATCAAGGTCACGTGACTAAACATCACCACAAGAGAAATCAAGAGCAGCAACCCAATAGCGCCAACAACGACAAGATAGGAACCGAAGACATCCCACGAAGTGGTACTCAAACGCACACCCATTAGTCAGTCTACAGATTCCCGATCATGATGCAACACCATGCACTGACGAATGACATGAAATGATGTGATGCATGATTATTGCATCAATGACTGTATTTCAAATGTTATTATTATCATGAATCTTTCTAATTTATCCAAAATTAACTGAGCAAGAATGAAAATACCAATTTTTTTTAAATGTTGGAAACAAGGCAGCCAGCAAGATCAGGCATAACACCAAGAGGAATAGAATGATTATTTATGGGGTTTTATTAACAAACAACATGGCTTAGCCAGGGAGCCATGAAGGAAAAAGAACAGTGGTTTTGATAGGAATAGATTCAAAGCATTGATCAAGGAATGGATCGATTGACAGGTTAAGATCAATGGTAAGGTTCACGCAAGACTCAAAGCTACTAACTTACAAAAGACCTTCTCAACTCAAAATCAAACTAGCAGATTATGTCAGTCACACTACTACAACAGAAAATCTAGGAGGACATTCAGGTAAGAGCAACACATTTTAGTAAAACAACATATCAGGAAAGGCAATCAACCAAACCAAGATATGCCATGATGCATGCACGTCCTATACGTCCTCACAACACAAAACAACTGCCAAATAGCTTTGGACTTACGGGGTTAACGCCGGTGGCTTGGCACAAATTACGTCTCTCCCTATATATATTTAGCCGAATTCTATTCGTTTTTTTAACCTATCGCAATCGTGGTTAGCGTACCTGCAGAAAATGAACAGCATAAATACATATATAAATATTCGCGACTGGACCCTTCGTGCCAGCACTCACGAACGGCCCCCATGTGTCCTACGCCACATGGGTAACGCATATGCAGTTGCCCACATATTCACCCATACATTACCGTTCACTATAGAAACGGCAGCCATACAAATTTTCGCCGTATGGCCAACGTTAACATACGCTACCGAGATGGCGTATTCACGAGTTCCTTTACTCCCAATATAATCGACTGATGGTCGGTATATTGGCAGCAGCTCAAGTAGGCCACTGCTTGAGCACAGCGTTCGGTTCGCATCACCGACAGGAAGGTCAGACTCTCTCAGCTGACTGAGTATACTTTACTCCCAATATAGTCAACCGATAGTTGGTATATTGGCAGCACCTCGAGTAAGTCACTGCTTGAGGGCAGCGTTCGGCTCGCATCACCGACGGGAAGGTCAGACTCTCTCAGCTGACTGAGGATCCTTACCTTCTTACCTTAGCGTAGGTGCGTCGTTACAGAATTTAAGGGTTGATTGTGCACAAAAGTAAGGTTTGACAGAAATGTAAAGTGCTGGAAGTCAGATATAATAAACCATAAGTAGATAGCCACACAACAAAACTCCCATAATTTATCCTAGGGCTTTACGAACTATGCACAATCCTTAACGAACCAACGCATTTGCAAACGCGATTTTTGTGGTCAAGTCTTTAAGAAGACAGGTTTTTAAGGTATGTTGCCCTCTCTGAAGTATGCTTTGCAGCTCTGATACCAGCTGTGGCAGCTCTGTCTAAATTAATCCGGCTTAAGTGCGCTAACCATCATCAAAACGACAATCAGGGTTAACACGCACTTAAAACGGAGTAATCCAGCAATGCTGTCGGGAAAAATCCCGATTAAACCACTTGAAACAGGATCGACAAAGCAGTCCAGATAATGTAACATTCCACAAATTTTATAGTACAGAGTATAAAACTGAATTATTAATATTACAAACCAAGTTTGAATTCATAAAAGTATAACAGAGTTCAAGAGTGACGGAAAACGAACGATAGTCTAGCGACGAAACAAGACATCATGATGAAGCCCGTACATGACGTCATCCATCCTCAAATGTACCACCTGAAAAACAAAGCCACAAGCAAGACTGAGTATACTAATACTCAGCAAGGCTTACCCGACTAAGGGTATACTTAGCCCTTTATCTAGACATGCAAGGCTTTTGGCTTGAGGGGTTTGTTTGCCGAAAAGCAATAAAGAGTAGATCCTTAATTTCATATTTTAGCTTTCATGTTCTAGTTCAATTACCCATTCTAGATGAGCATCTATCCAATAGCATACATGATGGAAACAATTATCTTTCATCATCCAACCAACCATATTCATCATCATCATCATCTTTCACTTCTTACTCTATGTGGCAAAAGGGTTAAGCAGTCCCAAACCGTGAGAAGCGGACGATTCGAATCGAATTTGTTAACCTGGCCAGGCAGACCTAACACACACGCATGGGGATCGACATCTCGCTTCGCCCACGCGACTTTTCCCTTCAATTCCCGCTGCACGGAACAGGCCCACCGCCCTCGACTACAAGAATCCACGCCATGGTACGACGCCGGGTCGTGAGCCTTCTTGCACCCGCATGTGGCCACATGAGAAACAACGTTCAAAGACGGTGGGGAGTATGTTCCGGCTTCGGTGCAATCCAGTACTTAAGCTTACCGATTACCATATTTCTCGGCATGTGGTTAGTACGTTCAAAAGCTTAACCACCACTACCACACACTGCGGCCTTATCATTTTTCACTAAACAGACGGGGTATCACAAGTACCACGACCCCGCCCGTAGGCCTTATAGTTGCAGCATGTAGTAAACATTCAACTCCTATAATTCTCGCGAGTGACAGGAAATCACTCGACTTCTACCGAACCATTAGCCTAGCCAACTAACGACCTACACATACTAGTGTTCAAGCATAGGTATCTAGGATTATGCAGCTAAGGTTCCAAGCAACTCCTGTAAACTTAAATGCGCAAGTAGATAGAAACAATAATAAATTGCATAAATTTAAAATAGATAGGACAGGCTCCGGGGCTTGCCTGGAAATAACACTAGGTCAGTGTTAGTTAGAGGATAAGTGCTCGGCGAGCATCTTCCTTCGGTCATGCACATCGGGATCCATCCGTCCATCTTTTAGACGTGTCCACATTCACCGTCTTCTGGCTCGACTCCATCATCACGTCAAGTCCGCGGTTCTTCTATCGTACCTAAATGAAATGCAGCAATGCATATGTATGAATGCAAAGTTCCGAGTGGCTTAGTGATTTATGTGTTATTAGTTTTCCTTCATGATAAAGTTGCAGTCTAACATAAAGTGAGTTGGATGTGAAACTTCTTAATTAACATTTCCTGGGCAGTCATTTATAGAGTAGCAATTGTATCTATACTAACTCATAAAAGAGCTGGGTGTGTTGCTTTTCTTTTATATTAGAACTGAAAAAGCATTTCTACTCAAAAATAATTCTCCAGGCTAAGGAATGTAAGTGCTGGTAACGATCTTTTAACTAAAGATTGGATTCGTTAAGATGAGCTGGTGGTAAATTTTTCAGGATTAAAAGAGCTACACAGCAAGCATGAGAATTAAATTTCTTTTTCTAGGCATTTATCTAACTAAAAATATACAGAGTAAACTACTTAGTTTCTGTGACTAAAATTTTACAGGCATGTTCACGTACTGAAAACCAAGCTCTAGTAAAAATATGACATTTTTCTAATGAAGGAAACTAGGGCTTTCGATTTACAAAGTTTATTCATGAATAAATCAAAAGGACTAGTTATATATTACTAAAAATTCCCAACATTTTTCTATAGAATCTATAAAGAAAGCTAAGACTGTCATAAAAATTTCAGCTCAAGAAAACTAGTATAGAACCCTGTGGATTTAACTCTATTTAACACAAGCATAAACCAAGATCTAATTAAATATATAGCTACAGTTGTCAAAATGTACTAAAATTTTTACAGTAATCTACTCATCTATGGTGTAGCACACTGTCCAAAAACTAGCCTTAATTCATGACTACAACAGGAGATACATTTGTGTGCTATTTAATCTAATCTTTATCCTAGATTAAAATAGAAGCATAGTATGAACATGTGACTGTAACAAAAGTTGTAGGTTTTGATCTAAGTATTCCAAAAAATTTTATTTTTCATTTTTCTGATTTTTCCACGATTTTATATGGAATTTACAAATTTGCTGTTTTTGAAAACAAAAGAAAAAGGAAACGAACTTTTGCATCTAGGCCCCTGGAAGTTTTGGTTCTTCTAACTAGAGGTCCCTGGCGGACATTGGAGAACAGAGGAGGGATTTCGGCCTAGTTTCCGGCGAGGTTCGGCCCTGGGGGCGAGGGGAAAGTTGGGGAAAAGGGTGAGGGGGCTCGTGCGCACCTGCCGGTGGTCTCAGTTGGGGCTGAGGTAGCCTGTGGCGGCCTGTCCGCGGGCGCCGGCGGCCGGCGGCGGCCCTGTGTCGCGGCTGCGCCGCTCCGGCGAGGGAGAGAGAGAGCGAGGAGTGGTCGGGGAGCTTCAGGGGGAGGTCGTGGAGCGATTCCCGGGCTCAGTTTGGACAAAGGGAGACCGGAGGTGGGAGCTCCGCGGGAGCAGGGCGACGACGACCATGGGGTGCCGCGGCGGCAGTGGTCTGGTGGCTCTGGGCGGTGGTGAGCGGGCTTGGGAGGACCAGTGAGAGGCCACGAAGCTCGCTGGGGATACGGTTGGGGGTGAGGAAAAGTGGAGGAGGGGACTCCGCGTGAGCAGGGGCGGCGGCGACTATGGCGGGCAGCGGCGAGCTCGTCCGCGAGCAATTGGGGGCAGGTACCGGGTTGCCGTGTCGAGGGAGGGGAGGAGAGCGAGATGGGGACGGAAGCAAGCCGAGAGAAGGTGCTGGGCGGGTCGTGGACGAGGTGCACGGGCCGAGCGGCGCGTGGCCGGCCATCCTCGGCGTCGTGGCGAGCAGAGGGTGGCGGGGCACGTGGCGAGCGCGGGAGGGTGCCAGGGCGAACGGTTTCGAGCTAAACCAGGGGCGCGAAAGCGGGTTTGGTCGGGGGCGCGACGCGTGGGGCAGCCGGTGGCGGTACTGGCGTGACGACGGCGGCAACAGTGATGAACGGAGAAGGGAGATGGAGGTGATGGCATAGCTGTAATTAGATCGAAGTTCAAAATTCGTTTTGCAAACTCAATTTTTCTCCTTGTATATGGCCTCAAATGAAAAACTTTTAAATATCAAACTTGCTTAAAATTTCGAGATCTACAACTTTCGTTTTAGGTACTTTTTCATTTGAGGCTTCGTTTGAAAGATAAAATTTAAAACTTGAGTGCATTTGAAAATGTCCTATACACCTTGAAATTCAAAATTTTCTCCCATTTTCGTGTGATACCTCGAAAAACTTTGAACATGAAAGTTGTTTGTCTTTTGAAAACCTACAACTTTGATTTTGGACAAAAATTCATTTGAGCTATATTTTAGAAATTATTTTCAAAGCAGATTAGTTTGAAATCTGACAGATAAATTAAATCTTTGAATACTTCGGTTCAAAGGACCTGTCATTTTATGTTCAAACTTTTATTTCTCTCTTTGACTTCAACAAGACTCTGATTTAGCATGACTTTAAAGAAACGCTTATTTGATTTCATATGTATACTTGCATTGGTTTACAAAATTATTTACGGTTTCTGACCTATGCATCTATACCCATACACATGCATGCACACATAAATGTATTCGATTCCATTTTCTTGGTTGATTATGCATGATATCATATTTAATATTTCTTGCTTAGCATTTTAAAACTCTGGGATGTCACAGTATCGTCGTCGTGGTTATCGTATTGTATTTCGAACTCGGTTTTAAACTTCCGCTGTGTTTTGAACTTTGTCGTTTGTACTTAAAGTTTTTATGTAAAACCTGTGTTGTAAATTAATTTGAAGATTTATGTATGCTTGTATCACCTGTGCTCATCTTCGTACGGGTCTACTAGTGCAATTGTGATCCTGGAGTACAGTAGTTTAATCGGTATTTACCCGACAGCCTGTCAGATTACACCGTTTTAAGTGCACAGTAACTTGATTAAGTATTAAGATGATGGTTAGTGCATTTAAGCCGGTTTAATTTGGGCGGTGCTGCTACAGCTGCCATCAGAGCTCTAAATTGCACTGGGGTGATTACGATCTAATTAGGTTCATTAGATTCGTCACGCGATTTACAATCTAACGGTGCAATTGGTTTTTTATTTTAACTAGATTTAGTGCTTTATGCATGCACCGACATATTCGATGGGATAGTTTTTGGAAGTTTGAAGAATGGATCTAACAGAGCTGACTGACTTTTCCGGATTGCATGGCCCAACTCCACCATTACAAGTTTGGACTAAACAATCCAACCAAAGCAATCCAACGACCATTCAGTACTTGGGCCCGTCTGCAATTCGATGGGATAGTTTTTGGAAGTTTGAAGAATGGATCTAACAGAGCTGACTGACTTTTCCGGATTGCATGGCCCAACTCCACCATTACAAGTTTGGACTAAACAATCCAACCAAAGCAATCCAACGACCATTCAGTACTTGGGCCCGTCTGCAGGCAAAAGAAACGTCGTTTGGACTAAACGGGCAGGAGACGGCGCCAATCCCATGCGTTGCCCCCCCCCCTCCCACCGATTTGCATCTCCCGCCAGACCGTCGCACCGCCTCGCCCGCCAGTCCGCCGCGCCGCCCAGGCTGCTGCGAGTGGGGAGGCTACCAGAAAGCAGCGCGCGCAAGGCCAGGGCCGGCCGCCACGCCGCCTCGCCCGCCAGGCCGCCGCGCCGCCCAGGCTGCCGCTAGTGGGGAGGCCACCGGGAAGCCGCGCGTGCGCGAGGTCAGGGCCGGCCACGCCGCCGCCTCGCTCGACAGGCCGCCGCGCCGCGCGGCCCAGACCGCCGCGAGTGGGACAGCCACCGGGCAGCCCCGCGCGCGAGGCCGGGGCTGGTGCCCTGCGCTGTCGACGCCCCTGCTTGCAGGCGAATGAGAAGGCCACACTGCCCCGGCCCAAGGTGAATAATCTGCTTACTAATTTGTTACTCAATGCAACTTATCCAATTTCGTGTAATACCAATCATTATCAGTGTGGTTCTCCTGTAGGCTCCTCGCGGCGGCGGCGAGATGGAGGAGCAGGGGCGGCGCACGGCAGCTGGCGCCTCTGCCTTTTTGCCTCCGTCTCCTCGCCCTCCACCGTGTCGCCGCCCTCCTCTGCTGTTATAAATTTATCTAGATTTATCTATAGATTGGTCTAGATTTATTTAGGTTTATATAGATAAATCTATATCTCAGTCAAACATGATCCAATAATTATAAAATTTTTACTATAGATCAATCATATAATTATTATCCCACTATAAAAATTTCACCATAATTGGACAACAGAAACTGTAGATATAAATTAATTATAGAAAAACATATATCTAAAACTATATACAAATAAATTGTAGTAAAGTATATCATATAATATGTTTAATGCATAGATCTACTTACGTGGAGTTCAATAAAATTGAATTTTCTCTTTTATGATTTTTTTGTGATTTACTGTGATTTTTTAAAGATTTAATCAAACTGAAAAATAAAAAAACCCGCTGCCACCTCCCTCTCAAACCGCTCAGGGAGGTTATGTGAACGGTTTTGTAAGTTGAGGAGGCTGGACGGACGGTTTTGTGGTTCAAGGAGAAAAATCATATTCGGCTCAAATTTGAGGGAGGCAAAAAAAGGACTTTTTCCAATAGCGAAACAGACACCAAAGCCCAAAACCCGATTAAGAGCCGATATTGGGCTTTGTTGGGTTTCGTTGTTTTTTTCAGACAGATGAAGCATGCGCTTTTTTTTCATTTTTATATTAAAAAAAACAAAATTTCAAAAATATATGCCGAATAGGGAAATTTTCAAAAATGGGTATCTGTCGCCCCCTAATGGGCGACAGGGTGCCTGTCGCCCATCCAGTTGGCGACAGGACCTAAATGTAAAAAAAAAATACATTTACGTCCTGGCGCCCGGGGCGCATTAAACAGTGAACTTGTAAAATCGATATGAAATCGTAGAAAAATCATAAAAATACAATCTCAACTGTTCTGGATTCTATGAAACAAGATCTACAACTTTTGATACATAAAGTTTTTCATTTGATCAATGTACCTTGCTCTATTTTAAATACCAGTTTAATGCACTTTTATTTAAATCTCAAGATCCATCCTTTGGATGCTTGTCATCTTTGGCCAGAGTGTTGCATATGGTGAGCATAGTCTTGTACAAAATTGGTAGGCCCAGAAAACATTTCTAGAATAAGTTTTTAAATTAGATCTTGCAATATGTCTAGTTTAAATGGGTTATTTATCCATACTGATATACTATGTATTAGAAGCTATAACTTTTATAGTACCATTATTTTATTTCCTAAGAGGTATAAAAAAAGTTTGGTAAATTTTAGATAAGCACAACTAGACCAAATGAATTATTTCAGATTTTTCTAGGTACAAGAACTATTTTTCTTGATTTAGATACATTGATCAAATGAAAAACTTTATGTAACAAAAGTTGTAGACCTTATTTCATGGAATCCAGAACAGTTGAGTTTGTATTTTTCTGATTTTTCTACGATTTTATATCGATTTTACAAATTCACTGTTTAATGCTCCCTAGGCGCCAGGACCTAAATGTAAATTTTTTTTACATTTAGGTCCTGTCGCCAACTGGATGGGCAACAGGCGCCCTGTCGCCCATTAGAGGGGCGACATACACATATTTTTTAAAATTTCCCTATTTAGCATATATTTTTGAAATTTTATTTTTTTTATATAAAAATGAAAAAAAGGCGACCCAGCACGGCCCAAAGCCGAAACGGCAGCCCAGGCCCACGCGGCTAGCGCCACCTCACCGTCGGCAAGCCTCCACCGGCGGCACGCGCTATCAATCCGCACCTCACCGTCGATGGTGGCGTCGCGTCCTCGACCGAGCCGGCATGGGGTGGGGGCGTCGGCGCCGGCGGTGCTCCCCTATCCCGCTGGATCCCTGCCGATCGAGGCCGCCGGGTCTGCGGCGACGATGGGCGGGAGGCCCCTCCAGGTCGATGCCTCTGCCGGGCCGATCCGCGGCGCCTCGGCCGTTGCCGCTGCCCCGCCGCATCCGCCACCGACGTCCGTCGAGGAGCCGGCGGCTCGTGTCCAGGAGAAGCGGTGGGCGACGGGCGGCTCCGCGTCCTCGTCTTCCTCGAGCGGCGAAGAACCCCTCACGCCCGCGCTTCAGCTGGCAGTTGCCAAGGAGCTGATCTATCGCTTCGGCATGGCGCAAAAAAAGAGGGAACTCTCAGACGGCGAGCTCTCTCTCGTCAAGTTCCTGTTGGATGGGATGCCCACCTTGGAGGTTTCCGTGAGGGCGTGCGGTGAGCGCCACTCGCCGAGGTGGGGGTTCATGGTGCGGGCTCCGTTGCGGTGGGCCTGCCTACGGCGCGCTGCGTCTCGTCCCCGTCCGCCCCCTTCAGGAGAAGAACCACTCGCGCCTGCGCTTCAGCTGGAAATTGCTAAGGAGGTGGTCAGTCGCCTGACCTCTCTCGTTAAGTTCCTGGAGGATAGGATCCCAGGTTTGAAGGCTGCCTCGAGGGTGAGCGGTGGAGCAGCTCCGCTACCGTCCAAGGTGGCTCCCTCTTGTCCTGTGCCGGCAAAGGGGAGGCGCGTTGTTGCCATGAACTTGTCGCCACCCACCCTGCGTCCCAGAGGGCAGGTTGCTACGCCTGCTGCTGAACATGTCACCGCTGGCTGGCGGGTCGTTACCAGGCACTCGGGTGAGGGAGATGCCCATGCTACCTCTGGTGTACACAGCAAGATGTCAGAGGCCAATGTTAGCCATGATCGTCATACAGGGCAAGAATTGTCAAGTGAAGATGAATCCTTGTCCTCGTCCTCATCTTCTCCAAGCAAAGAACCCCTCACACCGGCGCTTCTGCTGGAAATTGCTAAGCAGTTGATTAATGGCTTTACCATGGCACAAGAATATAGGATGCTTTCAACCACTGAACAATCTCTCATTAAGTTCCTGGAGGGTAGGATCCCTGGCTTGGAGGCAGAGGTTGCCTCAGAGGTTTGTGGTGGTGGAGAAACTCTGTCCCCATCCAAGGTGACGTCCTCTGGTCATGCTTGTTTGAAGGCTAAGGCGAGGCACATTATTACCGGGATCTTGTCACAGCCGGCGACCTCCCTATTTCGCCTAGAGCTGTCTGCGCCGCTGGCGCACCCACCGTCTCACCAGGTTGCTGCACCGGCTGCATATGTCACCGTTGGCCAGCAGGTCGTTGCCAGGTACTTGGGTGAGGAAGATGCCTGTGCTAACTCTGGTGTACACAACAAGATGCCAGAGGCCAATGCCAGCAATGAGCATCATACAGGGCAAGAATTGTCAAGTGAAGATGAATCTTTGTCCTCGTCCTCATCTTCTTCAAGCAGAGAACCCCTCGCACCTGCGCTTCTGCTGGAAATAGCTAAGGAGCTGATTAATGGCTTGACCATGGCACAAGAAAAGAGGATGCTTTCAACCGATGAGCACTCTCTCATTAAGTTCTTGGAGGATAGGATCCCCGGCTTGGAGGCAGAGATTGCCTCGGAGGTTTGCGGTGGTGGAGAAGCTCTATCCCCATCCAAGGTGGCGTCCTCTGGTCATGCTTGTCTGCAGGCTGAGGCGACGCGCGTTATTACCGGGATCTTGTCACGGCCGGCGACCACCCTATTTCGCCCAGGGCTGTCTATGCCGCTGGTGCACCCACCGTCTCACCAGGTGGCTGCGCCAGCTGCATATGTCACCGTTGAGCAGCAGGTCGTTACCAGGTTCTCAAGTGAGGAAGATGCCTATGCTACCTCTGGTGTACACAACAAGATGCCAGATGCCAGTGTCAGACATGATCATGGTAGAGGGCAAGAGTTGTCAAGTGAATATGAATTCTTCTCAGAGAAGTGCCACAGTGGGTGTGATCTAGGGATTGTTACTGAAAAGAGCAGTACTACTATTGCTCCAGAAACAGCTCCACCGCCTTCAGATGGTGACAGTACAGCAGAATCATCGGGTGTTTCAAATTGTTGGGGCACGGCAACAGAAGCTAAAGACTTTGATGACCTCGGGCTTCCAGACGACCTTGGAATTTACTGAGACTCTAAGAGGTAATGTCGTACCATGAGTAAACTTACCAGCTGATAGTATGATTAGTACATTGCCAGCTTTGATTAGAGACTTAGATTGGTTGTTATGTTGATGTTTTCATAGTATGATGTTTTTGTTTTGGTAGAGGAGCAGTACCGTGTTGGTCGGCGCTGTGGTCGTGCAAGATTATTGTACTTGGCTATTTTGGCGTTTCCTCTATCTTAATGCAAAAGGTATCACTGAAACAAGTCAGCGCGGCAAGTTTCATGCCAACCCAGTGTACAGCACAGAAACAAACTTCTCACTGACACAAAAGACAACTCGGTGAGTTTCATGCCAACCCAGTGCAACTTTCAAGTTCATTGAAAGCTTATTTTCTTTGATTTTCTGTGAACTTGGCTGCACAAAAAATTGTATACATACTTAATTACACTCTACCATCCAGCATGGCTCTCATAACCTTAATTCTTAAACCTGCTGTTCTCAGGAATTTGATCGGTGGGAGGTGTTCATCTTCAATGACTCTTAGGTGGTTTCAGTGCCAGTTCAGTAAGATCCTTAGTAGAAAAGAGTATGGGAATACGATGATATTAGATCTCGAGTCTAAGCAATTATCAATCATTTCAGGTACAGAAGAAGTATTTCTAGTACTGAATGATGCCTATTTTGAGCGCGTGTTAACTAGCTGGCTATCATGAAGGATCAATCAGTTTGTTATGGCCTATATAAAGAATTAAATATTGCAATACGTTCATATTTTGTTGGTTGATCAAGTGGTACTGTGGGTACACAACTTACTAGGATGTGCTGGGAAACATAAATCATTTGATATGGTAGAATCTGTAAAATATTAACAGTACTGACAATAACTGAATTTTAAAATTAAGACCATAACTTGTGACTCTTGAGAGAACTATCACTATCAGAAATGTTTGTTTTGCAACATAGATAGAGATCTCATATTCTTTTAAGAGTGGAGCATAATCAGATTGTGTAAAAATTAAAGGTGGTTCATAAGTGAATAAGTGATATATGTTGGGTAAATATGAACAAGTTGAGTAAATTAGTTCTACTGTGATTTCCTGTATTCTGTGTACTGTATTCTGTACTTTATTAGTAATGACTTAAAGGAAAGTGGAAAGTGTTTACCTCAAGTATCTGCTGACCATCCTCTAAGTGTTCTAATTCTCTTCTGCATGTGCTGCTTCATCCCACGTGGAGAAAAAAATTGATTTGTTAATTACTCCATTACATACGATACATAAGCTATTGCTTGGTACCTTTTGTATTGTAAATGAAAAGATTGGAGTTTTACCCTGGTTCTTCAGTGTCCATGCGCTGAGTAAGTGAATATCTTGAAGTAAGATTTCTCGAGGGATACTCATAACAGTTACGTTGAAACAAAACATTTCTGTAAATCTTAAAGAGGAATGCTCATGGATGGAAATAATGTTTTTTCGAACTCTTATAAATACCTGATACTGTGTTGTTTTTGAAGATATAGGCACCAGAGGTGGAAGAGCATCTTGTTCTAAAACTGAACTGCTAGGGACATTAATATTGCTATCCTTAAGGTTTAAAAGGTTGATACAATTGATTGCTTTGCAAACCTGGAATCGAAGGAATTGCTCTCGCAGGCTGTCAATTTAGGTGTTAAATTTAGGGTTAATCCAATTTCTGGTAAAGTGATGACGCATCCTCAAGTTTTGAAATTCGCCATAGATGAAATATTAAGTGGCAATAGGATATTGTTACTCCATAAATGATTGAATTATGGTTTGTGGTTGTGGATGGAATAAAGAGCAAGAAAAAAAACAGGATCCGTTCCTACCATTGCCTCAAAGACTAGCTCTGTTTTGGCCACCTTTCAGTGGTTGGTTACTTCATTTGAAATCCTACAATTTCTTGCTAATACTATCTCCTAGTAGCATCGCCCACTATTTCCTCCTCAACGATGGTGTAATGACAGTCCAAACTGTTGGTCCAGTTCACTCAAATCATTGTTTTGTTTATTTTTCCATTTAGGATCGGTCTCAAACAAAAAACTTCCTTTTTTATCTTATAAAAAGGCAGAGCATCTGCCAGTTTGCCCTAAAAAAAAATGTTTATTACAATCCTAGAGTTAAACGTCCAAGTTCTTCTGACTTCTGAGTCGTAAAAATGGATCAACATGATCATATTATCCATATGTTTTCTGACTTAGCACGGCAATTTGCAAAAGTATTTTGGCGGTACACATCTCATAGCATAAGATTGATCAACAGCTTTGCAGAGAAATAAAAGGGGAGTGAGCAGATCAAAAGCGAAGAATTGTTCCGAATTTCCTTTCGGTTTTGGCGTACAGCTTTGAGTTCGTGTACATTTTACTTTGGGGGAACAGCGCCCGGAATGACTCCCTCGTTTTCTTCCTCTGAATCACTAGCCTCTCGGTGGATGAGCAAATGGAATGTGCCAATGTCACAAATTCCAAAACTATTTCATTTTTTGGTGAGTCAGCACAAAATTAATACACATAAAGTCGCTCTCTCTAGAAAAGTCCCCAACACTATAGCAGCCCCCTAGTGAAATATGATCTCCGTAGTATAGAACAGGCATAATCAACGCCAGAAAAAAATGTTACCAAACAGAGCACAGATTTAAGTTCAAACATCACTTATTCATGGTTAAGCCACACTGCTGCACCGCAACAACTGTTTCATGTAAACACACTAGTCCCAACCAGTTCACAAACCAAACACAGTTTCAACACAAACGACACAGATACTTCAAAGGCGGAGCACCAGGTGGAGAGTGCTCTCCTTCTGAATGTTGTAATCAGCAAGGGTGCGGCCATCCTCAAGCTGCTTGCCAGCAAAGATGAGCCTCTGCTGGTCCGGGGGGATGCCCTCCTTGTCCTGGATTTTCGCCTTGACATTGTCAATGGTGTCAGAAGACTCCACCTCAAGGGTAATAGTCTTGCCAGTCAAGGTCTTGACGAAGATCTGCATCCCACCCCTCAGTCGGAGCACTAGGTGGAGTGTGCTTTCCTTCTGGATGTTGTAATCAGCAAGGGTGCGGCCGTCCTCGAGCTGCTTGCCAGCAAAGATGAGCCTCTGCTGGTCCGCGGGGGATGCCCTCCTTGTCCTGGATCTTGGCCTTGACATTATCAATGGTGTCAGAAGACTCAACCTCAAGGGTGATAGTCTTGCCAGTTAAGGTCTTCACGAAAATCTGCATGCCTCCCCTAAGACGAAGCACCAGGTGGAGTGTGCTCTCCTTCTGGATGTTGTAGTCAGCAAGCGTGCGCCCGTCCTCGAGCTGCTTGCCAGCGAAGATGAGCCGCTGCTGGTCCGGGGGGATGCCCTCCTTGTCCTGGATCTTGGCCTTGACGTTGTCAATGGTGTCAGAAGACCCCACCTCAAGGGTGATGGTCTTGCCGGTGAGGGTCTTAACAAAGATCTGCATCTGCATAACAATAACCAAACAACAGGTAATTATCTGGGCAGTAGACCAACAAAACAGTCTCAAGCAAACAGCAACATCATGTCATGCGTGCTCATCACCATCGAACCAAATATATCAAAACATAAGCATGACTAATCATCTGGTATTGAATCAATAAACAGCAGCAGCATGTCATCATCCAAGTATATCAAAAAAAGGTAACAAGAGCATGCATGATCATCAGGTATACTAAAGAATCATCGAACAGCGGCAGCATGTCATCATCCAAGTATATCAAAAGAGCATGCATGATCATCAGGTGTACTAAAGAATCATCAAACAGTAGAAGTATTTATTTTCATTTATATAAGCATGCATATCTATTGTTTTAGGCATGCATGCATATCTAGCTAATTAACAGGAGGATGCATCTTGTGGTAAAAGCTACAACATCATAGAGCAGCAGCCTGTACCTACAACTAAGGATATATATCCATCCACCACCTTAATTATGAGCATGCATGTGGCACGCAGATGTAAACTGAATAACCCTAGAAGATAGTTGAGAAGATCTTATTCTACTCTGATCTACAGCAGTATTTTAAGACTGCAGCCAAATCAATCAGAAGAATCAGGGGGATAAACCCAGGTATCACCATCGAACCAGATCGATGCAAGTATGGGTAATACATACAAACACAAAACTAAAAACAAACGTCATAAGGTTAACTGCATCATAATTAGGAAAAAAAAGAGAAAAGCACGAGAAGATCTAGCTAACCCTAGGCACCGACCCCGGCAAATCATCATCATGAGAATGGTCTCGTCTACGAACAGCCTAAAAGCACACCTACAATTCTCAGATCAACGACCTAAAAAAATGCAACCACGAACAGCACGACACGATGCAGCAAAATATACCAGATCTACACAAAAGTTCCACCTCGCAGCCATCTACGAACAGGGACAACGGCGTATCAAAAGGACTACTCCACCGCACGACTTATGGTTGTTATAGGCTAGTGCCTATAAGAACAACAGTTTTGGAGGTTGTTTCATGGTAATTTTATCATGCTTTATTGGAAACCTGCCACGATTTGCACAATGTTTTAGAAATATAATGTTCTGAAGCATAACCCTTAGTGGTTGGTGTAGCATGGACTTTCTAGAAGGCATATACCAATGGAATAAAGATGTGATGCTATGTTGGTGTGAGTCTACAAACATAGTGGTAGCTAATCTAGTGGTTCTTGATGTTTGAATCACGCTCATATTAAGGGAAGCTCGAAGACATTCTAGCTTTGATGTGGGAGAATATTATAGTGTCACTTTGGCGATTCTTCATTGGACTTAACTTCATTTCTTTTCCCTCCTATTTTCTCTGATGGATTGAGTGGAGCTAAGAAAGTGAAGCTAACTCGTAGCCTAAAGTTTCAGGTTGTAATGGAGGTATGAGTATTTGTTCTAGGATCATTAACGAGAAGATGGAACCCAATATTCTCAATAAGTGGATTATTTGAAGCTAAGTTTTGTTGTGTAGATGCTAATTGAAGCGATTAGCATGATTGATATACCAAAAAGGTTTGTTCCCTTGACAATGAGAGACCATGTGGTTGGAGCTGCAAGTGAAGAAAGTTAATGCTTGGATAGTGTTATCCCAAAGGATCCATATGTGATTCCTTAGTCTTTTCTTTTTCAATGGATGCGAAGGAGGTCAAGTATTTTTACCATCATCTACAAGAAGTTCAAAGACAGGTTTAGAGAATCATTTTCTCTAAGCTTAGTTCTAATAGTATGCACTTTGTTTTGAGGCATGTCAACAAGAATGTGTTATTATTATGCAGTTTTGCCAGATAGGGAAGGATAACCCTTGTTACCATGGTTAGAAGGCAAAGGATTCATCTGATGAGCTGCCATGTTTGCCTCCTAAATTGGACCCTCTATTTAGGATTAAGTTGATTTAGGGAACTCAGCCCATCTTTAGATCTCCAAATGGATGGTAGCCATTGAGCAAAAGGAATTGAAGAAACAGATTGGCGATCTTATAACATAGGGACTTATTAGACAAGTGCCTTGCTTTGAGCCACTCCTATGATATTTGTGGAGAAGGACAGAACCAAAAGGCTTTGTGTACCACAGAAAGCTGCAGTAAAGATGGAGATTTTGAGGGAAGCACATCGTAGTTCATATACAGTGCACCCTGGTGAGACGAAGATGTATCATGATTTAAAGCAAAGCTTCTGGTGGAAGCGGATGAGTGTTGATATTGCTAAATATGTGGCTTCTTGTGGTATATGTTAGAAAGTGAAGGCCGAGCATCAGAGGCCAGCTGGATTGTTGAAACCATTAGAGATCCCTATGTGGAAATGGGAGAACATTACCATGGACTTTGTGGTTGCTTTACCTCGTTCCCCTAGGGGTAAGGATGCTATTTGGGATGTAATTGATAGACTCACGAAGGTTGCCCATTTTATTCCCATGAAGACTACAAATTCTGCTTCGGATTTGGTTCCCTTGTATATCAAGGAAGTGGTGAGATTTCATGATGTGCCTAAGTCTGTTGTTTCTGATCGTGATTCCAAACTTGTTTTTGGAAAAGTTTGCATGGTGCTTTGGGCACCGGATTGGATCTCCGCAATGCTTTTCACCCTCGGATGGATGGTCAGACAGAGCGTACTATTTAGACACTAGAAGACTTGTTGCAATCCTGTGTCCTCTCTTGGAAGGGTAGTTGGGAAGATCACTTTCCTTTGGCAGAGTTTGCTTATAATAATAGTTATCGGGCTAGTATCAAAATGGCTCCATAGGAAGCATTGTATGGCCGCAGGTGTATTTCCCCACTTTGCTGGGATGTCGTAGGTGAGAGGTCTTTGGTTGGTCCGGATTGAGTACAACAGACTCATGATAAGGTACGAGAGACCTGTCTGAACTTGTTGACCGCTCATAGTCATCAGAAGACCTATGCAGATGTCAGACAGAGGGATTTAGAGTTCTCAGTTGGTGGTGAGGTTCTTCTCAAGGTGTCACCAACAAAAGGTATTGTTTGTTTTGGCACTAGAGGAAAGCTCAGTCCGAGGTACATTGGACCTTACATGATTACCGCTCAAGTTGGAGCCTTGACTTATCGTTTGAAGGTGCTATGGACTAATCAGTCAGAGCGGGAAGCCACACTGGAATTGAAGGTGCAGATACACGAGAAATACTTGGAGCTCTTCGAGCTCTTCGAGCCTGGTAAGTAATAGGTTGTTTTGTGGCTCTTTTTCCCAACCATGCCTTAGTGATGCTGAATTCGGGGACGAATTTCTTTAAGGAGGGGAGAATGTAACACCCAAAATGGACAAAGGGCAAAATACGCTTTCTACATGGAAAAGCGTAAAGTTGATAGCCAAAATTATCTTTTTTATCCATTGCTTGAATGGACAAACAGACATTGTGGTTGCGTAGAGCTCGTCGAGTATATTTCGTTTGACTATTTACATGACACATTTGGAGTTTGGATGAACAAGTTATAGTTTTTTTTAGCTGCCAGGCGGGCGGGCCCATGATACAGTAGCCGCGAGCTACAGTAGCCACGCGTTAGAGTAACACCCTGCCTGCAAACCCTAATCTCCTCACCCCTACCTGCGCCGCCAACCCCTTGTGCCGTGATCCAAAGAGGGGAGAGGGAGAGGGAGAGGAATAGAAGAGAAGAGAAGGAAGATTAGGGCACGCTGCTGTCCGTCATCGCCGTTCCTCTTTAAAACCCGGTTGGATTTCCTATCCTCTTTCCGTTTTTCCCAATCTCCATGGCTTCTCGCTGTTCATGGTGGTGCCACCTTGTGTGGTGTAGCGCAGCAAGGTTAGATGCAAGAAATAAGAGGGAACGGAGAGGATTCGCCGTAGTTGTCATCACCATCGCCGTTCCCTTTGTTTTTTTTCAAGGGCAAACCCTAGGTGAGTCATTCCCTTGCTGTTGAACATGTTTCCCCTCAGTTTTTAGAAGTTTTTAGCTCATGGGATTAGTGGTGTTAGTTCGTTTGGATTAGTGTTAAGGGTTTACCCTCGTCGCTGTTCTCAGCACGCTGTCAATCTGCGTAGTTTATGTTCCTAACAGTTTTTCGTGATCTTAATGACCTTAGAAAAATATTAAACCTTTATATGAGTTGGAGAAGGCTTCGAGATCTTTCCGTGTCCATAAAGAACACCTCAATCGGATTTAACATGAGAGAGAAATTAAGGTTGGAATCTGATTGTTTTTCAGTCTCGTAATTCTGAGCAGCCTCTGTTAACATGAAGTTTAGAGTATCATAATGGCCGAATTGGACTTTATGGTAGTTAAAAGAGTTGTATATAATTTCACAATCTTTCCATATTGTTAAAGTTCATATTCATACAAATTTTGGAGCTTCAGTTATGACAGTTTTAGTGTGACTGTTCTGCAGGATCTGTCTGATTGTCAGATTAAGATTCACCTCAAATTTACCCAATGATGATGATTTTCCCTCTACTTTTGGATAACTATAAAGTTGTAGGCTATGAAGTTATATTTCTTATGGCAAAATATCAGAAGTTTTACCATCAGGATTAAAGACTCCCAAAAAGAGAAGCAGCAGTGCTGCTGTTTTCACTAGGTTAGCATATGTTGACGTGGGAAGGTTGTGTTTGGGTGTAGGATTGCTTTACTCGATTCCTTATTTTAAAGTGTGCTTGTTTTAGTGCTGAGATATATTTGTGAACAGGTGGTGCATCTTCGGACCGTGCTTAGCTCACATTCTTGATCTTCGGTGAAGGCAAGTAAACGTAGCGATGTGGTCTACTCGCTTTAACTTTGTTATTTGAATTGCCTCCATTAAATTTCAGAAGCTTACACTAGCCAGATAAGATCTGAATTTTTGCTTTATTTGTGAATTTATATGTTTTCCACTTGTGGCATTACTCTTAAAGTTATACATTTTGGAGGTATATGAAGTTCATGCATTGCAATCATACATTTGCACTCTCATATTGAATATGCATATGAAGAAACCGTAGCCGGATTGGTGCGGTAAGTATCGGTACAGCAACGTACATTAAGATATAGCAATGTGGTTGCAGCCCTCACTTCCTTCCTTGGGATTTGTGGGTAGAAGTGAAGTCATGCATTACATTGCACCATTTCCATGTGCATTGAAGTATTGGTATGAAGTTTTCATATATTTCTCTACCCGAAGTTATTCGTTGTCTGAAGTGAAATCATGCATTGCATTGCACCATTTGCATGTGCATTGAAGTATTGATATGAAGTTTTCATATATTTAACTACATGAAGTTATTCGTTGTCTCAGTATGATCCTTCTTTTTGTCTAATTATTAATCTGATGTTTAATCAAATTGTGATTTAAATAGCTTGGTTAAAGCAGTTTGCTTGCTGAGGTTTTTCCATAAACCTCACACTTTAATTTCCCCTCACAGGTGCTTGAGCCTTGATGTTGCATGCTTGGGATGGGAGTAGCAGCACGTGTGCACTCACTTTTCAATATATGTTGAATAAATGTTTTATAATAAAATGTTTGGTTGTGGAGACTTTGATGTTGTTTTAAATTCTCTTACATGGTTTTGTTTGTGAAATGTTTATTTCACTCCAGTGAAATCTGTGTTATTCTATCTGAATGATTTCTTTTGCTTCTGTGTACTCTGTTATTTGTTTGTGCTGTCGTGTGATAATTCCCCAGAGGATTATTATGTTTTCTTCTAGCGTGTTACAACCATGAAGGTCGAGAATTATTATTGTTAGACAATGATGAGGATATGACATATGCAGAGGCGATGGCAGACCCTGACTCCGAGAAATGGCAAGATGCCATGAAATCTGAAATAGAATCCATGAAGAAAAATCAAGGTTGGAACTTGATAGACCCACCTGAAGGTGTGAGAACCATAGAGTGCAAATGGATCTATTAGAAGAAGAAAGATATAGATGGAAATGTTCACATCTATAAAGCTCGACTTGTCGCAAAAGGTTTTCGACAAGTTCAAGGAGTTGACTACGACGAGACCTTCTCGCCCGTAGCGACGCTTAAATCTATTCGAATTATTCTAGCTATTGCTGCATATTTCAATTATGAAATATAGCAGATGGATGACAAAACAGCTTTCCTTAATGGAAATCTGACCGAGGATGTGTATATGATGCAGCCCGAGGGTTTTGTCGATCCGATCAATGCTGGAAAAATATGCAAACTTCAAAAATCCATTTATGGATTAAAGCAAGCATCTCGGAGTTGGAATATTCATTTTGATGAAGTAGTCAAAGGGTTTGGTTTCATTAAGAAAGAAGAAGAAGATTGTGTTTACAAGAAGGCAAGTGGGAGCTCTGTTGCATTTCTAATGCTGTATGTAGATGACATACTGCTGATTGGAAATGATATTCCTATGCTTGAGTCCGTAAAGACTTCAATGAAAAATAGTTTTTCAATGAAGGATTTAGGAGAAGCAGCATACATAATGGGCATCAAGATCTATAGAGATAGATCAAAGAGACTTATAGGATTAAGCCAAGATACTTACATTGACAAAGTGTTGAAGAGGTTCAACATGGAGGAGGCAAAGAAAGGTTTCTTACCTATGTCACATGGCATACATCTTAACAAAACTCAGTGTCCTATGACGACTGATGAGCGATAGCGCATGAGCAAAGTTCCATATGCCTCGGCAATTAGATCTATTATGTATGCAATGATAAGTACATGCCCAGATGTTTCTTATGCTCTAAGTGTTACGAGCAGGTACCAGTCAGATCCAGGTGAGAGTCACTGGACAGCTGTGAAAAACATCCTCAAGTACTTGAGAAGAACTAAGGATGTGTTCCTAGTCTATGAAGGTGAGGAGGAGCTCGTTGTAACCGGTTACACTGATGCTAGCTTCCAAGCCGACAAAGATGATTCAAAGTCTCAGTCCGGTTTCGTGTTCAAAGTAAATGGTGGTGCGGTTAGCTGGAAGAGTTCCAAGCAAGAGACGGTGGCTGATTCTACAACAGAAGCCGAGTACATCGCAGCTTCCGAAGCTGCGAAGGAAGGTTTTTGGATAAGGAAGTTCCTTATTGAGCTATTGCGCAAGCCAAGGAGCCAAGGAATCACCAAAAGAGCAAACACGTTATGCGGCGATTTCATCTCATTCGAGAGTTCATCGATCGGGGTGAGATCAAGATATGCAAAATACACACGGACCTGAACATTTCAGATCCATTGATAAAACCCCTTCCACAGCCCAAGCATGAGAGGCACACAAGAGCAATGGGTATTAGATACATTCTAAATTGACTCTAGTGCAAGTGGGAGACTATTGGAAATATGCCCTAGAGACAATCATATTTCCTTGTATTCATGATTAATAAAGTGTTCCTTGAATATCCATAGATGACAACTTGTATTGATTAATGTTTATGTGAAGTATTTGTGAAACTCTTTACTTGTATGGATATTCTAAAATATTCCTAGTCGGAGTTCATGTGAGGACACACATGAATATTAGACTAACACATGTATTAGTTGATTGACTACGTTTCACAAGTCATGGACATGAGAATGTCAAACTAATAATATGGGTTCATGTGAGACATGAGACTGAACTGACCCAACACGAGATGATGACTTCTCATTACACAATATGTATGCTGTGTCCTAAGACCTGAGATCGTCGTATGTACTCAAGATGTGAACCGACTTACTTAGGAGCCATCAAATGCGACATCGTAACAGGGTAGTTATAAAGATGGCTTTCGGGTCTGTCAAGAAACATGCTGTGAGACATAGTCAGTCAAGATGGGATTTGCCCCTATCTACAAGAAAGAGATATCTTTGGGCCCCTCGAGTGATTCGGATCAGGAAATGCATGGCCATGTTGGGGTTAAGAGTTAACCAAGGATTCCGAATCATAGGATCGAGAAAGAGTAGTCGGCTTAAAGTTAGACCAAATATCATGAGGCAAAGGAAACACTATGTATAAGATTGTGACGGCTCGACAGATATGATTCACACGCGCATAGGAGTTGACACGTCTTGCTAAAGACCGCTGTCAACTATTGGCGAGTTGGAGTACTCGGCCATGTTTATTCACGCGTGCGCCCATAGGGTCACACACTTAAGGGCCAGAAGCCTAATGAGGATGAGATCCAAATTAGATTGGGCTTAGATGCACTAACGAGCCTCATTAGGCCCATAGGGTTGGACCTCGGGTGGGCTCAGGGCAGCCCACCTAAGGGGTGCCCAAGGTGGGGCCCACCAGGGCCCACCAAAGGGGGTGCCCATGTTGATGCGAAACGATCACACATCAAGCCCGAGAGCCCCGTACGCCAAGCTCGGACTGCACTTGATTCAAACCAAGGCGTGCCAGTCAATTTGACCTATAAATTGACAAGGAAACAACAAACAGTCAAATTCAAGAGTGTATCGGCTGGATTTTCGAATCACTCTCACGCAGCGTATCGGCAAGGCTCTGCCGATAAAGAAAACGACAGCAGATCGAGTATAAAAAGCGTATAATAAGGACGATCTACAAGGAATCGGCAATGAACTGCCGATACCGGTATGCAACTAGACGGCTAGATCTTGAGCCGACATGTGCCAGATAATAATGTACAAACCCACAAATATATGGATCTAGACAAAGCTAAGCTTGTAACCGATCTAATCAGCTTTACAAAGTTTATCGTGATAAATGAGGAGCTTACAGCCGATTATACAGATTACGAAACTGGATAGTTTGTGAATAAATCTAAATGAGAAAATAGCGATACGCCCGACATCAAAGCTTAGATAAATTCGGTAAATTTTGAATAGATCTGAATGAAGCCACAACGATGCGCCCGGAAGCTAATGCTCAGATTTACTCGGTAAACGAAGACTTACCATCAAACCAAGTCGCTCGAATGTGAGGCGTCCTTGATCAGCTTGAAAGAACTCGCAGAAAAAGAAAAAGGGTGGCGAAGTCACCGACGGAAAAGTAAAGTGCAAGTAGAGTAAATTTGTGTTTGTTGGATGTGTATCAATCTTTACAATAGCCGAGGGGGCTCATACTTATACCCCACGCCAACACAATCCTAACCGATTATGGCAAAGCATGATTCTATCCTATAAAACAAAACTAATTCTAAAATAAGATAACTCTTGTCAAACCGAAGTCAAAATATCTGGTCAACTTCCCATCCCTCGGTCAACAAGATCTTCACCGGCGATGCACGATCACCTTCCCAAATCCACCATTCGTACCATTCAGAATCTTTTCTCCTTTGCAACACTGTTTCTTGACACATATTAAAATCTGGTGTCAACACATGCCCCCCAATTTTGGAGTAAAATGTCCTTTTTACTTTGAAATTAATCTTTGTCATGATTACGCTGCCGAACGGTCTTCTCATTACTGCCTTCTCGCTTCTCGTGCGGGTGGGCGAACGAAAATCTCTTCTTTGCCCCTCTCCTTTCATCTTCCCTTCCAAACAACGGGAATCTGCCGATTCACCGTCCGTCTTTTTACCCATACGCTCCTCAATTAAACCCAGGGGTAAAAACCATACCAGTGCACCGCAACCGATTCATCTTCTTCATCTTGGGCTATAAATAACCCCATCGGCACTGTAACTTCTCCATCGGCCATAGCCTCCTTTGCTTTCTTCCTTCTTCAGCCCCAAAAAACCCCAGTCTTCCTTTCTTCCTCCAAGCAGATGGCAAGCAACAAGCGCGCCGGCGAGGGTTCCTCTGGCGCTCCTCTACCGCTCCGTCCCCGTCTTGGGTAAGATGCTTCTCTCCTCCGCCAATGCTACTCCTCAGATCTACATCTGACTAGTTTTTGATTTTCTATAGGGACATCGACGTCAAGCTCCCTGCCAACTTCCAAACCCTGGATGAAGGCACTCAGGGCCTCAACTGCGACCTCCTCCGCCAGCGGGACGAAGCCCGCCGCGAGCTCGACCGGGCGCAGACGGACCAGGTCATCATCCGTGGCCAGCTCTCCAACACCGACACCAAGGTCGCCAGTAAGTCCTTCTGACCACACCTTCTCTTGCGATCATCTTTGAGTTCTTGCTCTAATCTCTTCATCTTCCAGACTTGGAGTTGCAGGTCCAGACCCTCCTGGACGCTTCCCGGGTCGCCATCGACTAGGTGAATGCGCGAGGGAGCACCGTCGCCGCGCGCCTGCGGAACATCCCGACCTGCATCAAGGAGGTCGCCCGCCACGGACCTCACGAGGGCGCCGCCAGGGCCATCGTTGTGATCTCCACCATGTCCGGGGCGGACTTCCAGCAGTGGGAGCCGGTCTTCCCCGAGTGGGGCGCGGCGCGGGAGGCCTTCGAGGAGCTTGTCGACGACCTCTACTTCCCGGCTGATGTCGTCGTAGGCGATGTTAGCTTGGACGGGGTGGTTAGCAATGTTTTCGGAGATGAGTCAGATTAGGTTGTACTATGTAACAGCCTATCTAGATCTTTTTGTAAATATAATCAATGAATGGGCCCTCTCCCCTTTTCACTTTTTGCCTCTGACATGCTTCAGTTTCTCCTTTAATTTTCATACTGCAATCCGCAACTGCCATACTGAATGAACCGATACGTCCCCATAATCCGAAATCGAAAGATCACCCACAAAGAACTCCGGTATCTTCAAATAAAATCACAACGTGAAATCCAAACCAAACTCAAATTCACGTATCTAGATTGTATTTTTGATCTAAGGGCGATATATGTCATATCGGCCATGAAAGTATTGAACGTGTTCCATTACGATCAAGCCCTTTCTTATTTTTGCACTAATGGCGATACCATCTCCACATCGGCTATATTTGAAACCAACCAATCCTTAGTATAATCGGTTATGCATCTACCCACACACTTGGGTAGTATTTCCTCAAATATTTTCCATTAAGCACACTGAAAAACTCTTCCCCTTCCAATGTTTTCAGAATATACGCATTTTCAGGAACACATCTGCTGATCTTGTATGGTCCTTCCCACGTTGGGGACCATCTGCCGAACTTGGGATCGTTAGTTCCTATCAGCAAAACCATCTTCCATACCAAGTCCCCTGGGTCAAAAGTTTTGGCTTTGACTTTCTTATCATACCATCGGCCCACTCTAGCTTTATTGGCTTCAATATTGATGAGAGCGTTTAGCCGATGTCCAGCCAAATCCTCCAATTCGTCTTTCATTAGCGCAGCATAGTCCTTAGCTGTCAACTGATCTTGAAACCTAACCCGTCTAGAACCAAGCCGAGTTTCCCAAGGAAGTATAGCTTCATGTCCATATACTAGCTGATACGGGGATACTTTGGTAGCTCCATGGCAAGACATCCTATAGGCCCACAAAGCCTCATTAAGAGTTGTATGCCACTTCTTTGGTTGCTCCTCAATCTTTCTCTTAATCAACTTAATGATTCCTTTATTGGAAGCTTCGCTTGACCATTGGCTTGGGCATAATATGGAGAAGAATTCAACAATTTAATTTCCATACTCGCAGCAAATTCTCCAAATTCCTCTGAAATAAACATACTGTCTTGATCGGTTGTAATAGTCTGTGGAGTACCAAACCGATAAACAATATGTTCCTTTACGAACTCAATCATCTCTTTGGATGTCACAGTCTTCAAAGGAATTGCTTCGACCCACTTGGTGAAATAATCTGTCGCTACCTGTATGAACTTATGATTCTTGCTGGATGGTGGATAAATTTGTATAATCAAATCAATTCCCCATCCCCTAAATGGCCACGGCTTAATAATGGGATTCATAGCCGATGCAGGTGCTTTTTGCACATTACCAAATTTCTGACACCCTTGACAACCCTTATAATAAGTGAAGCAATCTTCTAACATGGTTGGCCAAGAGTACCCATTTCTTCTGATCATCCACTTCATCTTGTAAGCCGATTGATGTGAACCACAGACACCTTCATGTATTTCTCCCATCAAGACCTTAGCTTCTTCCTTGTCAAGGCATCTGAGCAAAACTCCATCAATCGTTCAGTAATATAACTCCCCCTCGAGCACATATTTAGTCGCTTGAAATCTGATTCTCTGGCTCACTTTCTTGGAGGGATCTTCCAAATAATCTACAATCTCTTTCCTCTAATCATCAGCAGGCAACTCGAGAGCCATTACACCTTCTATCGGCCGATAACCAGAAGCATGCTGTGCCAGCCGATTGGCATCACCATTATAAAGCTTGGGTACATGCTCTATGGTCACCTTTTTAAATTCTTTCATCAATTGGCAACACTCCTCATGATAAACCCGTAGAATATCATCCTTGCACTTGTATGTGCCTATCAATTGATTGACCACCAACATAGAATCCCCAAATATCTCTACTGCATTGGCTCCGATTTCTTGTAACAGCAGAATTCCCTTAAGCAAAACTTGGTACTTAGCCTGATTGTTAGTAGCAGTAGCTTCTATTGGAAAAGACAATTCAAACGTTGCCCCCCGAGGCGACACCAAGACAATGCCAATACAAGATCCAACTCCACTTGATGAACCATCAAAAAACAATGTCCATGGAACTAGATCAACAACTCCCAGTTCTGGCCCACAATGTTGAACAACAAAATCAGCCATGACTTGCCCTTTAACTACTTTAGACGATTCATATCTCAAATCAAACTCTGATAAGGCCAGAATCCACTTTCCAATTCTCCCATTCAAAATCGGCAACGAGAGCATGTACTTAATCATGTCATCTTTGCTTACCACAACACACTCAGCCGATAATAAATAATGTCTAAGCTTAGTACAAGAGAAGTATAAGCAAAGACATAACCTTTCGACAGGAGAATACCTGGTTTCAGCATCCAAGAGTCTATATCACACGTTCTTTTCCCTCGAACTCTTGAATAAGGGCCGATCCGATAGCACGTTCATCAGCCGATAAATATAATCTAAATGGCTTGTGCTTCTGCGGTGGAACCAGCACAGGAGGCGATGTTAGATACTACTTGATTTCATGCAATGCCTTTTGTTGCGCTTCCCCCATATAAACTTCTGATCGGCCTTCAACTTCAATAAAGAACTGAACGGCTGAATTTTACCAGACAGATTAGCAATAAATCTCCGAATAAAATTAATCTTGCCGATCAATGATTGAAGTTCAACCTTTATCTCTGGAGCCACTACTTGGTTAATGGCTGTAATAGTTTTCCAACTAATCTCAATTCCTCTTTCATGAACCATAAACCCAAGGAATTGACCAGCCGACACACCAAATGCACATTTGTTACGATTCATCTTCAACCCATGTTTTCTAGTACATTCCAAAGCTTTGCGTAAGTCAGCCAAATGTTCTTGGTACCCCTTGGATTTCACCATCTACAATCTTGCCGATAATCTAATGGAAGATATAATTCATCGCCCTCTGGTATGTTGCTCAAGCATTTTTCAATCCAGAGGTCATGACAATCCACTCGAACAAACCAACATGTCCTGGACATCTGAATGCAGTCTTATGAATATCTTCCTCAGCCATGAATATCTAATTATATCCAGCATTCTCATCCATAAAACTGATCACCTTGTGTCCTGCGGCAGCATCTACCAACATATCGGCAACTGGCATTGGGTAACCATGCATCGGTGTAGCTTTGTTGAGATCCCTGAAGTCAATGCACACACGTAGCTTTCCATTCTTCTTGTACACAGGGACCACATTTGATATCCATTCAACATATCTGCATTGCCTGATGAACTTTGCTTCTGTTAACTTTGTAATTTCGGCCTTTATATCTGGTAAAATCTTAGGGTTGCACCGTCTTGAACCCTGCTGATGTGGCCGATATCCAGGTTTAATAGGTAACCGATGCTCAACAATAGATCGATCCAAACCTGGCATCTAATAATATTCCCAAGAAAACAATCCTTATACTCTTTTAACAGCTTCACAAATTCTTGCTTATACTCAGGATCTAACTTGACACTAATAAACATCAGCCTTGGTCTATCTCCATCCCCAATGTCTACCTCTTCCAAAGCATCGGCCGACGTGAACCCATGCCCCAGTTTCCCTTCATCATCTAGGAACTCATCCATTAGGAACAGTTTGGGAAACCGACTGCTTGGATCGGTGGAAGCATAGTAACCATGTTAACAGGTGCAGCCGATGGTCCCGATTGCTGCTTATCATCGGCCCTTGGCTTGACACGCCATACCTCTGACCTGACTCCTCTCCTGGGAGCCTCCTTTCTCTCTGTACTGTCGCCTCTCTTGATCACGCTGGAACTTATTCAGCAACATCTGAGACGTGACCTTCTTTTTTGGTGCTGCAGATTCCTCTTTCTGTTGCGGCTCCTTGCCTTTGGCTTCATCAGCCGTTATCTGAGCTTTAGGATCAACGGCTCCAGACTCCTTGGCCGATTGTGATCTGAGCACCTTTGTCTGCAATGTGTTTCTCCTTCCTCCAACATCTACCATGTTAGCAGGAAACGGGTGCCCATCAATCTTCATCGGCTTTTTGGGTGTCTCAAACTTGAGCCTCCTCTGCTCTATAGCTGATTGTATCTGCTGACGAAACACTTTGCACTCATTTGTATCATGAGATGTTGCATTGTGCCACTTGCAGTACTTGATGTTCTTCAACTCCTGATCTGTCGGGATCTTGTGATACGGCTTCAGCCTAATCTGCCCCTCTGACAGCAACATGTCAAAGATCTTGTCAGCCTTAGTAATGTCGAACCCATACTTCTCGGGCTATTTGTTGCCAAATGGACATGAGATCGGCTTTTTGTTGTTCTGAACACACTCAGCCGATCCTACCATCTGGTCATCATCTGAATTGGAGGCATCTAAGCATTCAACAAAATTAACTTTCTTCTGAAAGTTGCTCCTCTTCTACTCATATGGTTCGATCTCCCCTGTGAGCCATCTGCCTGATGCTGTAGAACTCTTGAGAGGCGTACTTCTCCTTGATGTGCGGCAAGAGTCCTTGGAAAGCAACTTCTGCAAGCTATTGATCAGACAGAACCAGACTAAAGCACCGATTCTTGACATCTCTGAACCTCTGAATGAAGGCAGTGACCGATTCATCATTCCTTTGTCTCAAGTTGGTCAAATTGGTCAGTTTCATCTCTTCTATACCATAGTAGAAGAACTGGTGGAACTGTTTCTCTAGATCGGCCCAGAATATTATGGAGTTGGCTGGCAACGTCGTGAACCATGTAAAGGCCGATCCAAAGAGAGACATAGAGAACAAACGCACCTTCAATGCGTCGTTCTGAGATGCTTCTCCACACTGCATGATGAATCTGTTGATGTGTTCCACTGTGGAGACCTCCCCCTGTCCAGAAAACTTGGTGAAATCTAGAAGCATGTACTTGTGGGGCAACACGCAGCTGGATATGGAGTTCTTTACATCAAATTCTGCCGCTTAAGCTTCAAACCAAACTGATCCCTCATCACTTCAGCAATCTTGGATGCCCAGTTAATCTGCTGACCATCAGTTGATGCTGACTGTAGCGTTGGCGAAGCTATCGGCAAAGCTGCTGATGCTGGTTGTGCACTGGGTGTGGTCATCGGCAGAGCAGCCGATGCAGTCCGCGCAGCTTGCTGAGTGACTTGATTGGATGGCGACTGGTAGAGCACCATCTCATTGTTGTGACTATTCTGTGCTGACCTCTGACTAGGTTGTTGCTGTGCCACAGGAGGTAAGTTAGGCACATTCACGTGACGCACAAAACCAGTCATAGGATCATGGAATACCCAGGAAACTCCATTAGCATGAGGAAGTCTATTTTCCAGGACCTCTGTAGGAGACTTGGGCTGTATCATCATTGCCAGATTCTGCTGTTGAGGTGTCAGACATGGAGCCAACACGTTGTTTGGACTCGCTGGCGATAGTGCTGACGCAGGTGTAACCGACAACTGTGGAGCCGGTGCGGCGTCTTGAGACTGGGTCGGCTGTAAAGCCGACGCATCAACTTGCTGATTCATCGGCTGCGAAGCCGATGAACTTGGCTGCCCTGCTGGAGATGGCATCATGTATTCTGGAGGCATACCAAATCCAGTAGTAGGATTCCAGCCAACTAGGAACCCTGGCATGTAGTTTTCTTGTGCATGCGTAGCCATCAGCGTGGAACTGGTGTACACAAGAGGAAACTGAGTTGGTGCTACAGTACTAATCGGCTGTGCATCTACGATATTCCCATCTGTTTGAGCCTGAGGGTCAATCGGTGATGTCTCAGTAGCCGATCCAGTAGGGGAGAAAACCATCTGATTGGCCTGTTGATAGGCCGGTCCCACGAAGCCAAGCATCCCCCTATCTTGTAGTGTCTTGAGCACAGCATTGTGAACAGAATTGGCCATGATCGGAGCATGACTCAAGAAAGCTTGCCCGATCGCTTGATTCATCATATGCACCATCCTGTCCTCCTTCTGTAACTCATCATAGGGTGGAAGAGTAGGAAAATCATACTTTTTGATTACCTCTCCACTCCTATTGGTGCTGTAGGATAAAAGGCACCGCTGTTCATAAGCTTCAATGGCTACCTTGAGTTCTGCTTTTTGCTCTTCCTTCAGTTGGTCCTTGTCGATTGGGATCTGATTCTGCGGGGAAACCTTATCCTTCCCTTCAGTTGACATGTTGATGTTTCTCTTCCCACCGGGCGTGCCAAAAGATGTGTTGACGCAAAACGATCACACACCAAGCCTGAGAGCCCCGTACGCCAAGCTCGGACTACACTTGATTCAAACCAAGGCGTGCCAGTCAATTTGACCTATAAATTGACAAGGAAACAGCAAACAGTCAAATTCAAGAGTGTATCGGCTGGATTTCCGAATCACTCTCACGCAGCGTATCGGCAAGGCTCTGCCGATACAGAAAACAACAGCAGATCGAGTATAAAAGCTATAATAAAGACGATCTACAAGGAATCGGCAATGAACTGCCAATACCGGTATGCAACTAGACGGCTAGATCTTGAGCCGACACGTGTCAGATAACAATTTACAAACCCATGAATGTATGAATCTAGACAAAGCTAAGCTTGTAACCGATCGAATCAGCTTTACAAAGTTTATCGTGACAAACGAGGAGCTTACAGCCGATTAAACAGATTACTAAGCCGAATAGTTTATGAATAAATCTAAATGAGAAACCAGCGATACGTCCGAGATCAAAGCTTAAATAAATTCGGTAAATTTTGAATAGATCTGAACGAAGCCACAGCGATGTGCCCAGAAGCTAAAGCTCAGATTTTCTCGGTATACGAAGACTTACCAGCAAACCAAGTCGCTCAAATGTGAGGCGTCCTTGATCAGCTTGAAAGAACTCGCGGAAAAAGAAAAAGGGTGGCGAAGTCGCCGACGAAAAAGTAAAGTGCAAGTAGAGTAAATTTTGTGTTTGTTGGATGTGTATCAATGTTTACAATAGCCGGAGGGGCTCATATCTATACCCTACGCTAACACAATCCTAACCGATTATGGCAAAGCACGATTCTATCCTATAAAACAAAACTAATTCTAAAATAAGATAACTCTTGTCAAACCGAAGCCAAAATATCTGGTCAACTTCCCATCCCTCGGTCAACAAGATCTTCACCGGCGATGCACGATCACCTTCCCAAATCCACCGTTCGTACCATTCAGAATCTTTTCTCCTTTGCAACACTCTTCCTTGACACATGTTAAAATCTGGTGTCAACAGCCCCAGGCCTATATAAGCAAGGGGGGCGACATCCCTTGAACCCTAGCTTCCTGCTGGTCGCCACCCCCCCCCTTGCTGGTCGCCGCCCCTGCTGGCGCCTCCCTCCTGTGCATCAAGCCCTAGCTGTTCTCGCGGATCTAGCAATCCGAAGTGCGACGCTTCTTCCCGTACGTGTGGACTTCGTTGAGGTGCTACGCTTGCTGCACAAGGATGAGTCGTTCGTGAGGTGGTTCACGCAACTGCACTGCCGGCTTCCATTTGCACTACACCGACGCGCTACAGAAGTTCCGCAACCACGCGTCTAGTGGTAATTCCGTGATTTATAAAAGCCGTGTTCCTTGGTTTATATGGTAGAAAAATTTTGTTTTTGCTACCCTATATCCTTACACGAAGGCCCCGGCGGCATGCGACCGGCTGCGTCACGAGTGCCCGGCGCGGGACTTACGGTGGCGGAGCGAGCACGTGTGGCCGCGGCCCGAGCGCGAGCACACAGCATGGTGGCGGTGCCTAACGCGAGGCCGTGGCACACGGCGGCGGCATGAGCACAGCGGGTGCTCAGAGCAGCTACTTCAACATTTTTTTATTTTTTTATTCAATTAGTAGGGGCAGGTCGCGGCGTGACCCGCCCCTAAAAATCTATTTCTAGGGGTGGGTCGTGTCGTGATGCGCCCCTAAAAATCAATTTCTAGGGGCGGGTCATGCGTTCACCCGCCCCTACAAATTTATTTTCAGGGGCGGGTCATGCCGCGATCGCCCCTAGAAATTGATTTTTAAGGGCGGATATGTTACCCGTTCCTGCTAATGTCATTTTTAGCTGCGAAAAGCAGCCATGGTTGTACGGTCCCTACAAATGCTTTATGTAGTAGTCGCAAAGCGTGGGGGGACGCTGCTCAGCGCGCGTTCGCAAGGAGCGTTCCTAGCGAACAGACTGTTCATCTTCCTCCTCCCGTCGCGCCGTCCAGTCGCCCCCGCCGCCGGCCACTGCCCACCGGTTGTCCGGCCCCGCCCGGCCAGCGGCGCTCCCGCGCCGCCGCGGCCTCCGCCGGACAACCCACCTCCACCTCCACCGCCGGGCCGCCGCCACTCCCGGCCCCTTCTCTATGGCCGGCGGCCATGGGAGCCGCCCCCTCCCCCCAGACCACAGCTCGCACGTCAACTAAGAAATTTGCAAAGCGTGGGGCTGCGTATGACGACCAGAGGACCTGGTGGGCGGGTGCGACAGGATAGAGGTGGCAGTGCGGTGCGGTGGGGCCAATGGAAGAACGCACATTATGGCAGACCTCGTGGACGGGATCCAGTGGGCATGACTCCTAGCTCGCCGGCCGCGGTGGGTACGGGCAGGCATGGTGGGTCACTGTGGGGAAGAACACAGATTAGTTAAGGGGGAAAGAAAGAACATACCGATTCAGAGCAAAATGTGTGCAATAACTAACATGGTAGGTAACTTTTCTAACTCCACCATACTTAAATTTGTGGAGCACCCCTTGAGGCAGATCTACTATTTAGGTGAATATTGGGGAAACACCATTTTGATCAGGGCGGAGCTAGCGGTGTGTCTAGGGGGCCTCCAGCCCCCGTAGACCCCCACAAAAAATGGAGGCCCCCTCTATTTTTGAGGAGTAAGAATGAGGAAGAAAGGGAGGAAGAAGAAAGAAAGAGAGCGGGAAAAACTCAGCCCCCTGATCTATTCCTAGATCCGCCATTGAATTTGATGGATCCCATCCATAGTGGAGTTGGTGGAGTTTGGCTCGAAAAAATGGATATGGATATGTTTTGGTGGATCTAGAGCTATGGAAGTCTCCAAAAAGGCCCTAAGGTTGTCAGAAGTGTGTTGTATTGCTGTCAGAAGTGTGGCATGCTGGGCCATTTGGAGTAGTAAAAGGAAAATTGGTCCTATATTTTGCTTTTCAATTTGTATATTGGTATTCATTGCCTTTTTCATTTGAATAGTTTTTTAGCCTTCTGTGTATCCATTGTTTTGGCCTTTGATGTGGTTGTAATCTGAAGGTTCAAAGCAATTAATATGTTGGGCATTGTTTCAGGAAAATGAAGAATTTGTCAATGTCTACACCTATGGAAGAATTTTGTATCTCAAAATTAATTTCAGAACTTCATATACAAATTTGAGACCATAAATTATTTCTAACTAAAATTTCAAATTTTGGTAGCTTCAAACAGAATTCCAGGACTGTAAATGATTACAAATGAAAAGTCATCAACTACAAAGTTGTAGATCTTGGTATAAAGTTTGTTTTCATCTAACTTTATTTCAAAAAAATATGAATTTTTTTATGCGGCAGCATGATTATCACTGACTGATCGTACAATAAGCTAGGGATGAAACTGTTTTCATGGCCAGTTCATACGGCGAGCCATCCGCGAGGAGGCGGACCAAATTATCATCAAAGGTTGGTGGTGCCAATCAATTGTGATGATGGACTATCACTGTCTGTGGGTAATGCAAACCGCCTATGACAATTATCAATACCAATGTTCATACAAACCGGCATCGCTGGTTCGTAATACGGACCGGTGGTGATAGTTATCACAGCCGGTTTTAACAAAACTGGCTGTTATAGTGTCGACTGAGATGGCAGTATTGATTTACCTTTCATGTATTAGTGCTGCTTAATATGTTTTTTCTAGTGTTGCAAAACTCTTTGTAAGTTTGCGTGTATAGAGGGCATTTGAAAATAAAAGGTGCACACATCAAGCTAGACTAGCTTCTGACTTTTCTAGTGTAGATCAAGTAAGCCTTAGCAAAACTCTTTAATAGGCCCAATTCACCTGCTGCGCCTCTGGGCCTTTAGGTATTGGGCGCTCACGTTCCTCACAAAGATAAAAAAAACTTAACAACCGGGTCCCTCCTAGGTACTTAAAACATTAGTAACAAATTAACACTTTTGGGTACAATAATACAAATATGTGGACACCAAAATATACAATGCACAGATCAATCTCGTGAGTTGTTAATGCATGCAACAGTGCGCCATACAACAAATTATTTCAGTGATCGTAATACATCTTTATACTAGTGAGAATACCTAACTTATCCAAGGCATGATGAATACCTAACCATATCTTACTTGACTGCACTCAAATCAATCATGGGCCTCATTGACAATGAGTGTGTACTTGGATGATACTGATGCTTTTTTCAAATCATGTAGTATTGACTTTGTTGGTTCACTTCTTTTACCATCAACTGTCAAGAGCACATCATTGAGACTTATAAGATTGTCAATACCATTAAGACCTTCGAACCTCTTGAAACGCAGTTCAATCCTTTCAAGCTGTGGTGCTGCCTTCCTTGATAAGTGGAGCAATGGAAGAAGAGGAAACAAATATGCGAAACAGTTTGAGCTTACTGAATTCTCCAGCTGGAAAAAAGATCTTTCTCCTCCTGATTCAGACTTATTTTTTTGAACAATTGCTCCCAAAGCAGGATCCTCCTCCTTTCACTGATTGAAAAGGTGAGAGAAAACAGTGAACCTAGATTGCTAAGGACCTTTAAGTTATCTGTTCGGAGAGCTGTTGCTGAAAGAGTTAACTTGACAAGTCTGTTGAGCTCCTTGATCCACGTTGGGAGTTTAAGCAACATGCCAGACAGCTCAAGAGTACTCAAATCTGTTGGGTAGGACGACATTGAAGTCCAAGGTCTTATGGAATTCAGATGACTCGTCATCAATTTTAAGAGTTTGAAGAGAATATCCACTAAGATACTGGATAGAGGACAGCAATCTTTGAATATATCTTCACTCTTGTGGATCTTGTAAATTGCCAACTTCCTCAGCCCCGTGAAGTAATTGAGATCTGATTGCCGCTGTTGTTGATCCCTCCGCGATCTCAACCCCTGACAATATGCGTAAGGTTCTCGTTGTTCCCTTAAATTCTCTAGGAAGTTTAAGAGTTTTCCTTGCTCTTTTATCTCCACCAAGTATGTTCTTTATTTGTTTAAGCTTTCCTACAGTTGCAGGCAACCGTTGAACCTCTGTCTCCCTTATATCTATAGTCTCCAAGTACTCGAGCTTGTGAATATTCCGGGGAAGATTTTTTACATCCGTTCTTCGGAGACACAGATACTTGAGAAGAACCATTTCACTTATGTCTGAAACCTTGACATGGCTCTCCCTAAAACCTCTGCAGCCTTGAAGATCTAATACTTGTACCATTCCAGTTTTGAGTGATTTGAAATGCAGTTTGTCCAGGCTCTCAAACACAGTTAGTGACCTGACGTGGGACAGGTTCATGCTATCCACATGCTGTGCACGTTTAGAGTCACTGCTGTGGACGGAAAGCCTACGGACCCTTGTTGCTATGTGCTGGCATGGACCAGTGGCTACCTACCACAGTAACAAATCCTCTTCAGCAGCCTTTGAAATTAGGTACTCAAGAACCATGTCATGGACTTGGCAACTCTTCACCCTTCCACTGCTGTTGTGCTCTACAGGCCGTATTAACTTCCTTTCAATGAGCTGATTAAAGCATGTCCCTGCAACAACCTCGACACTCAACCCCTGCTTCTCGCTGACAAAACCCTCCGCTATCCATCTTCTTGTGAGCCTCTTCATACTGATTTTGCGTCCCTTTGGAAATATGCTTAGATATAGAGAGCAAGTCTTGAGATCACTATCCAAATCATGATAGGAATGATTTATTATCCTCATAAAATCCTCCGGTTTATGACATACTTCTTTCTCTGGAAACAGAGATTCACAAACTTCATTCCAATCTTTGTGGCCCCCCTGCTGCTTGTCGGATGCTACAAGACCAGCCATGGTAACTATGGCCAATGGCAAGCCACCACACATTTTCCAAACTCTATCTGGGACTTGTCTATGGTTTAGTTGATTATATCCAGCGCCCTTGCACTCCTCCAGGGTTTTCTGGAACAAGTCTTTGGCTTCTTCATCATCAAGCAATTTAACTGGATGAAGAAGATGAAGCCCTTATTATCACGAGGAGAGCAAGTTGCTGCCACAGCTTGAATCCTTGTGGTGACAATTACTCTGCTGCCTTGTTCATTTCCAGGAAAACACTTCTTGATATAAAGCCAACTAGATTCTGACCAGACATCATCAATTAATAGCAAGTACCTACACAAAATATATGACGGATATTAGTATATATTCCACGTATGATGCCTAACTAATGTTTCTTTAGAGTAGCATACTTGTTTTTACGTGTACCCAGCAATGGATTTTCTTTAGGTACTACTGAATTGGAAACTACTCTCACATTTGAAATAGGCCAGGCTAGTCCTTGAAACCGTGCATGCTCATGCACTACTTCCTCCATGTCCCTAAAGGAAGCCGTTTTGTATATTACATGGTCTCAAAACACTGTCCACTAAGTTTTGCTATTCAATATTTATACAATATAGTCAATAAGTACTTTTATAAAACTACACTACTTACAAATCACTTTTATCATTTTCAAACTCATATGTCCATAAAAATTATTTATATAGTTAAAGTTAAAATGTTTCACATAAAACAACCTTAAATGATTCATTGCCACAGCGATGAGCCTAGGATAATCATCTAATCACCGCCAGTTTGCAACGGCACTGGAAAAATTATTTATAATTTGTTAAAAAACTAGGCCTATAGGCCACCTCGCCGCCAACCATTACCCACCCACTCAACTCGGCCAGCATGCTGGATTGTTACCCGTACGTGGACCTTCCATGCCACACGCGCTGGACATTTACTATGCCTGCGTTCCAAACTATAGTGTCATTTCAGACTTTTTTATACATTCATTTTACTATTGTATTTGATATAATATATGTCTAGATACATAGCAAAATAGATGACAATAAAAAAAAAAAAAAAGAAAAAGTTAAAGTGGCTTATAATTTAAAAAAAGAAGGATTTATTAAGTTTTATAAGCAGTTTATAGGATAACTCTGAATCATAAAAAGGTGTCATGGGTAGGAAGTACTGTTCACGCCGTGAACAGTAATAGGGTCAAGATATTAGGAAAGATTAGATTAGATTGGTTTGTTATTTCCATAAATTTAGGGGAAAATTGGTCCTATAGCATCGAAAGATTGCCGTTTCCGCAAAATACCATTGAAAGACCTCCGTTCCGTAAAATAGCATCGAAAGAATGCAACGTCATCTGAAAATAGCATTCTGTCACGTTCCGTGCAAACACCGTCTCCTCCGTGAACTTCCTCTCCCTTCTGCTTTGCTCAGGGGACAGGCAAGCAGTTCCAGGAGCGCTTCCTCCGTGCCTCACCACGGCAAACATCTCCTCTTCCACCTCACCTCCCTCTGCTCCCCTCTGTGCGGGCGCGGCGTGGCAAAGGCGCTCTTGTGCTGGCGGAGCGGGGAGGATGCGGACGCAGACGCGGAGGCTGCCGCCTCGAGCTAGCTCGCGGCGGCGGACGCGGTGCGTGGTGACGGCGTGCGCGTGCTGCGGCGACGCAGTGGAGACGACGACCAGCCCGGCCCACGGCCTACTCCCCAGCCCCCTGCGCTCCCTAGACCCCTAAAACCCTGCGGCCCTGCCCGACACCGACGAGAACATGCTCGCCGGCAGCCGGAGGCCACGGTGCACGACGGCCGACTACACCAAGGCCCCCCGGCAACAACCAGCCGTCCAACCGGCACCACAGCACCCCCAGGAGCATGCCAGCCTGGTCCTGGAAGCACCGGAGCACAGGGCTCGACGGCGACCCCCATTGCCGCGGCTCGCGGCGAGCTCGTGTTCCATCCAAGCTAGGCCCAGAGCGGGCCAACAAGTACCTCCTACACCATCTATGCATTGCACAAACACTCGTTCCCACCTAAAACTAGCCTAGAAACTTGGGAGGGCTCGATTCCCCGGCGACCTCACCTCAGCGCGGAGGCGGACAGAAACAGGGAAACATGGTGACCGGAGGCGACAAAGGGTGGTTTGGGTTGGGTTCTGCTCAAACGGAATCACGATTGCTCACTGATGGTGCTGGCTCAAGGAATTGACGGGAGATGCTGTGAGGATGATGAATTTTGGCGAAGAACTGTGAGCTCGGTAAGGCGGATGAATGGCGCGAGGAATCCCACTGCCATTTATTTTGCACTGCGCTGCTCTTCGGCGTGCTTCGGC
>NW_024376307.1:0-97123 GCF_016808335.1 Panicum virgatum
GAAGTTGCATCAGAATTTTTCGCAATGAACCACCCGATCCACCTTGTTGGACCCTAAATTGCGTTTTGGTGCATTCGTACTATTTGGGTGCATTCGGGACTGTTTGGTTGCCTTACGAAACTCTGTGCAAAACGGGCCGGAACTAGTGCAAAAGTTCGTGCCACGAAGTGCATCAGAATTCTTCGCAACAAACGCACCCGATCACCTTGTTGGACCCTAAACTAGCGTTTTTGGTGCATTTCGTACTATTTGGGTGCATTCGGGACTGTTTGGTTGCCTTACGAAACACTGTGCAAAACGGGCTGAAACTAGTTGCAAAAGTTCGTGCCACGAAGTCGCATTGGAATTATTCGCAACGAACGCACCCGATCCACCTGTTGGACCCTAAACTGACATTTTGGTCGTTTCGTTACTATTTGGGTGCATTCGGGACCGTTTTGTTGCCTACGAAACTCAGTGCAAAACAGGTCGAAATAGTGCAAATTCATGACACGAAGTTACATCAGAATTTTTCGCAACGAAACGCACCCGATCCACCTTGTTGGACCCTAAACTGATGTTTTGGTGTGTTTCGTACTATTTGGGTGCATTCGGGAACGTTTAAGTTGCCTTATGAAACTCGGTTTGCAAAACGGGCCGAACTAGTGCAAAAGTTCGTGCCACGAAGTTGCATCAGAATATTTCACAACGAACACACCTGATCCACCTTGTTGGACCCTAAAACTTGACGTTTTGGTGCCTTTCGTACTATTTGGGTGGGTTCTGGATCGTTTTGGTAGCCTTACGAAACTCGGTGCAAAACGGGCCGAACTAGTGCAAAAGTTCGTGCCACGAAGTTGCATCAGAATATTTCACAACGAACACACCCGATCCACCTTGTTGGACCATAAACTAACGTTTTGGTGCGTTTCATACTATTTGGGTGCATTCGGGACCGTTTTGGTTGCCTACGAAACTCGGTGCAAACGGGCCGAACTAGTGCAAAAGTTCGTGCCACGAAGTCGCGTCGGAATTTTTCGCAACGAAGGCACCCGATCCACCTTGTTGGACCCTAAACCGACATTTTGGGTGCGTTTTATACTATTTGGGTGGGTTCTGGATCGTTTGGAAGCCTTACGAAACTCGGTGCAAAACTGGCCGAACTTGTACAAAAGTTCGTGCCACAAAGTTGCATCAGAATTTTTCGCAACAAATGCACCCGATCCACCTTGTTGGACCCTAAACTGACGTTTTGGTGTGTTTCGTACTATTTGGGTGCATTCGGGACCGTTTGGTTGCCTTACGAAACTCGGGGCAAAACGGGCCGAACTAGTGCAAAAGTTCGTGCCACGAAGTCGCATCGGAATTTTTCGCAACGAATTAACCCGATAAACCCTGTTGGACCCTAAACTGACGTTTTGGTGCGTTTCGTACTATTTGGGTGCATTCGGGACCGTTTGGTTGCCTTACGAAACTCGGTGCAAAACGGGCCGAACTAGTGCAAAAGTTCGTGCCACGAAGTCGCATCGGAAGTTTCCGCAACGAATTAACTTGATCCACCCCGTTGGATCCTAAACTGACATTTTCGTGCGTTTCGTACTATTGGGTGCATTCGGCACTGTTTGGTTGCTTTACGAAACTCGGTGCAAAACGGGCCGAACTAGTGCAAAAGTTCGTGCCATGAAGTCGCATCGGAATTTTTCGCAACGAACGCACCCGATCCACCTTTTTGGACCCTAAACTGGCGTTTTGGTGCGTTTCGTACTATTTGGGTGCATTCGGGACTGTTTGGTTGCCTTACGAAACTCGGTGCAAAACGGGCCGAACTAGTGCAAAAGTTCGTGCCACGAAGTTGCATCAGAATTTTTCGTAATGAACACACCCGATCCTCCCCAATGGACCCTAAAATGACGTTTTGCTGCGTTTCATACTATTTGGGTGCATTCGGGACTGTTTGGTTGCCTTGCGAAACTAGGTGCAAAACGGGCCGAACTAGTGGAAAAGTTCATTCCACGAAGTTGCATCAGAATTTTTCGCAACGAACACACCAGATCCACCTTGTTGGACCCTAAACTGATGTTTTGGTGCGTTTCGTACTATTTGGGTGCATTCGGGACCGTTTGGTTGCCTTACGAAACTCGGTGCAAAACGGGCCGAACTAGTGCAAAAGTTCGTGCCACGAAGTTGCATCAGAATTCTTCGCAATGAATGCACCCGATCCACCTTGTTGGACCCTAAATTGGCGTTTTGGTGCATTTCGTACTATTTGGGTGCATTCGGGACTGTTTGGTTGCCTTACGAAACTCTGTGCAAAACGGGCCGAACTAGTGCAAAAGTTCGTGCCACGAAGTTGCATCAGAATTCTTCGCAACAAACGCACCCGATCCACCTTGTTGGACCCTAAACTAGCGTTTTGGTGCATTTCGTACTATTTGGGTGCATTCGGGACTGTTTGGTTGCCTTACGAAACACTGTGCGAAACGGGCTGAACTAGGGCAAAAGTTCGTGCCACGAAGTCGCATTGGAATTTTTCGCAACGAACGCACCCGATCCACCTTGTTGGACCCTAAACTGACATTTTGGTGCGTTTCGTATTATTTGGGTGCATTCGGGACCGTTTTGTTGCCTTACGAAACTCAGTGCAAAAACAGGTCGAAATAGTGCAAAAGTTCATGACACGAAGTTACATCAGAATTTTTCGCAACGAACGCACCCGATCCACCTTGTTGGACCCTAAACTGATGTTTTGGTGTGTTTCGTACTATTTGGGTGCATTCGGGAACGTTTGGTTGCCTTACGAAACTCGGTGCAAAACGTGCCGAACTAGTGCAAAAGTTCGTGCCACGAAGTTGCATCTGAATTTTTCGCAACGAACACACCTGATCCACCTTGTTGGACCATAAACTGATGTTTTAGTGCGTTTCGTACTATTTGGGTGCATTCGGGACCGTTTGGTTGCCTTAGGAAACTCGGTGCAAAACGGGCCGAACTAGTGCAAAAGTCCGTGCCACGAAGTCGCATCGGAAGTTTTCGCAACAAATTAACTCGATCCACCCCGTTGGATCCTAAACTGACATTTTGGTGCGTTTCGTACTATTTGGGTGCATTCGGCACTATTTGGTTGCTTTACGAAACTCGGTGCAAAACGGGCCGAATTAGTGCAAAAGTTCGTGCCATGAAGTCGCATCGGAATTTTTCGCAACGAACGCACCCGATCCACCTTTTTGGACCCTAAACTGGCGTTTTGGTGCGTTTCGTACTATTTGGGTGCATTCGGGACTGTTTGGTTGCCTTACGAAACTCGGTGCAAAACGGGCCGAACTAGTGCTAAAGTTCGTGCCACGAAGTTGCATCAGAATATTTCGCAATGAACACACCCGATCCTCCCCAGTGGACCCTAAAATGACATTTTGCTGCGTTTCATACTATTTGGGTGCATTCGGGACTGTTTGGTTGCCTTACGAAACTAGGTGTAAAACGGGCCGAACTAGTCCAAAAGTTCGTGCCACGAAGTCGCACAGAATTTTTCGAAACGAATGCAACCAATCCACCCCGTTGGAAACTAAACTGATGTTTTGATGGGTTTCGTACTATTTGGGTTCATTCGGTATCGTTTGGTTGCCTTACGAAACTCGGAGCAAAATGGGCCGAACTAGTGCAAAATTCGTGCCACGAAGTCGCGTCGGAATTTTTCGCAACGAACACACCCAATCCTCCCCATTGGACCCTAAAATGACATTTTGGTGCATTTCATACTATTTGGGTGCATTCGAAACCGTTTGGTTGCCTTACGAAACTCGGTGCAAAACGGGCCAAACTAGTGCAATAGTTCGTGCCACGAAGTCGTGTCGGAATTTTTCGCAACGAAGACACCCGATCCACCTTGTTGGACCCTAAACTAAAGTTTTTGAGCGTTTCTTAGTATTTGGCTTCATTCGGGACCGTTTGGTTGCCTTACGAAAGTCGGTGCAAAACGGGCCGAACTAGTGCAAAAGTTTGTTCCACGAAGTTGCATCAGAATTTTTCGCAACGAACGCACCAGATCCAATTTGTTAGAACCTAAACTGACTTTTTTGTGTGTTTTGTACTATTTGGGTGCATTCGGGACCGTTTGGTTGCCTTACGAAACTCGGTGCAAAACGGGCCGAACTAGTACAAAAGTTCGTGCCACGAAGTTGCATCAGAATTCTTCGCAACGAACACACCAGATCCACCTTGTTGGACCCTAAACTGATGTTTTGGTGCGTTTCGTACTATTTGGGTGCATTCGGGACCGTTTGGTTGCCTTACGAAACTCGGTGCAAAACGGGCCGAACTAGTGCAAAAAGTTCGTGCCACGAAGTTGCATCAGAATTCTTCGCAATGAATGCACCCGATCCACCTTGTTGGACCCTAAATTGGCGTTTTGGTGCATTTCGTACTATTTGGGTGCATTCGGGACTGTTTGGTTGCCTTACGAAACTCTGTGCAAAACGGGCCGAACTAGTGCAAAAGTTCGTGCCACGAAGTTGCATCAGAATTCTTCGCAACAAACGCACCCGATCCACCTTGTTGGACCCTAAACTAGCGTTTTGGTGCATTTCGTACTATTTGGGTGCATTCGGGACTGTTTGGTTGCCTTACGAAACACTGTGCAAAACGGGCTGAACTAGTGCAAAAGTTCGTGCCACGAAGTCGCATTGGAATTATTCGCAACGAACGCACCCGATCCACCTTGTTGGACCCTAAACTGACATTTTGGTGCGTTTCGTACTATTTGGGTGCATTCGGGACCGTTTGTTGCCTTACGAAACTCAGTGCAAAACAGGTCGAAATAGTGCAAAAGTTCATGACACGAAGTTACATCAGAATTTTTCGCAACGAACGCACCCGATCCACCTTGTTGGACCCTAAACTGATGTTTTGGTGTGTTTCGTACTATTTGCGTGCATTCGGGAACGTTTAGTTGCCTTATGAAACTCGGTGCAAAACGGGCCGAACTAGTGCAAAAGTTCGTGCCACGAAGTTGCATCAGAATATTTCACAACGAACACACCTGATCCACCTTGTTGGACCCTAAACTGACGTTTTGGTGCCTTTCGTACTATTTGGGTGGGTTCTGGATCGTTTGGTAGCCTTACGAAACTCGGTGCAAAACGGGCCGAACTAGTGCAAAAGTTCGTGCCACGAAGTTGCATCAGAATATTTCACAACGAACACACCCGATCCACCTTGTTGGACCATAAACTAACGTTTTGGTGCGTTTCATACTATTTGGGTGCATTCGGGACCGTTTGGTTGCCTTACGAAACTCGGTGCAAAACGGGCCGAACTAGTGCAAAAGTTCGTGCCACGAAGTCGCGTCGGAATTTTTCGCAACGAAGGCAACCGATCCACCTTGCTGGACCCTAAACCGACATTTGGGTGCGTTTTGTACTATTTGGGTGGGTTCTGGATCGTTTGGAAGCCTTACGAAACTCGGTGCAAAACTGGCCGAACATGTACAAAAGTTCGTGCCACAAAGTTGCATCAGAATTTTTCGCAACAAATGCACCCGATCCACCTTGTTGGACCCTAAACTGACGTTTTGGTGTGTTTCGTACTATTTGGGTGCATTCGGGACCGTTTGGTTGCCTTACGAAACTCGGGGCAAAACGGGCCGAACTAGTGCAAAAGTTCGTGCCACGAAGTCGCATCGGAATTTTTCGCAACGAATTAACCCGATAAACCCTGTTGGACCCTAAACTGACGTTTTGGTGCGTTTCGTACTATTTGGGTGCATTCGGGACCGTTTGGTTGCCTTACGAAACTCGGTGCAAAACGGGCCGAACTAGTGCAAAAGTTCGTGCCACGAAGTCGCATCGGAAGTTTTCGCAACGAATTAACTTGATCCACCCCGTTGGATCCTAAACTGACATTTTGGTGCGTTTCGTACTATTTGGGTGCATTCGGCACTGTTTGGTTGCTTTACGAAACTCGGTGCAAAACGGGCCGAACTAGTGCAAAAGTTCGTGCCATGAAGTCGCATCGGAATTTTTCGCAACGAACGCACCCGATCCACCTTTTTGGACCCTAAACTGGCGTTTTGGTGCGTTTCGTACTATTTGGGTGCATTCGGGACTGTTTGGTTGCCTTATGAAACTCGGTGCAAAACGGGCCGAACTAGTGCAAAAGTTCGTGCCACGAAGTTGCATCAGAATTTTTCGTAATGAACACACCCAATCCTCCCCAATGGACCCTAAAATGACGTTTTGCTGCGTTTCATACTATTTGGGTGCATTCGGGACTGTTTGGTTGCCTTGCGAAACTAGGTGCAAAACGGGCCGAACTAGTGGAAAAGTTCATTCCACGAAGTTGCATCAGAATTTTTCGCAACGAACACACCAGATCCACCTTGTTGGACCCTAAACTGATGTTTTGGTGCGTTTCGTACTATTTGGGTGCATTCGGGACCGTTTGGTTGCCTTACGAAACTCGGTGCAAAACGGGCCGAACTAGTGCAAAAGTTCGTGCCACGAAGTTGCATCAGAATTCTTCGCAATGAATGCACCCGATCCACCTTGTTGGACCCTAAATTGGCGTTTTGGTGCATTTCGTACTATTTGGGTGCATTCGGGACTGTTTGGTTGCCTTACGAAACTCTGTGCAAAACGGGCCGAACTAGTGCAAAAGTTCGTGCCACGAAGTTGCATCAGAATTCTTCGCAACAAACGCACCCGATCCACCTTGTTGGACCCTAAACTAGCATTTTGGTGCATTTCATACTATTTTGGTGCATTCGGGACTGTTTGGTTGCCTTACGGAACACTGTGCGAAACGGGCTGAACTAGGGCAAAAGTTCGTGCCCCGAAGTCGCATTGGAATTTTTCGCAACGAACGCACCCGATCCACCTTGTTGGACCCTAAACTGACATTTTGGTGTGTTTCGTATTATTTGGGTGCATTCGGGACCGTTTTGTTGCCTTACGAAACTCAGTGCAAAACAGGTCGAAATAGTGCAAAAGTTCATGACACGAAGTTACATCAGAATTTTTCGCAACGAACGCACCCGATCCACCTTGTTGGACCCTAAACTGATGTTTTGGTGTGTTTCGTACTATTTGGGTGCATTCGGGAACGTTTAGTTGCCTTATGAAACTCGGTGCAAAACGGGCCGAACTAGTGCAAAAGTTCGTGCCACGAAGTTGCATCAGAATATTTCACAACGAACACACCTGATCCACCTTGTTGGACCCTAAACTGACGTTTTGGTGCCTTTCGTACTATTTGGGTGGGTTCTGGATCGTTTGGTAGCCTTACGAAACTCGGTGCAAAACGGGCCGAACTAGTGCAAAAGTTCGTGCCACGAAGTTGCATCAGAATATTTCACAACGAACACACCCGATCCACCTTGTTGGACCCTAAACTAACGTTTTGGTGCGTTTCATACTATTTGGGTGCATTCGGGACCGTTTGGTTGCCTTACGAAACTCGGTGCAAAACGGGCCGAACTAGTGCAAAAGTTCGTGCCACGAAGTCGCGTCGGAATTTTTCGCAACGAAGGCACCCGATCCACCTTGTTGGACCCTAAACCGACATTTGGGTGCGTTTTGTACTATTTGGGTGGGTTCTGGATCGTTTGGTAGCCTTACGAAACTCGGTGCAAAACTGGCCGAACATGTACAAAAGTTCGTGCCACAAAGTTGCATCAGAATTTTTCGCAACAAATGCACCCGATCCACCTTGTTGGACCCTAAACTGACGTTTTGGTGTGTTTCGTACTATTTGGGTGCATTCGGGACCGTTTGGTTGCCTTACGAAACTCGGGGCAAAACGGGCCGAACTAGTGCAAAAGTTCGTGCCACGAAGTCGCATCGGAATTTTTCGCAACGAATTAACCCGATAAACCCTGTTGGACCCTAAACTGACGTTTTGGTGCGTTTCGTACTATTTGGGTGCATTCGGGACCGTTTGGTTGCCTTACGAAACTCGGTGCAAAACGGGCCGAACTAGTGCAAAAGTTCGTGCCACGAAGTCGCATCGGAAGTTTTCGCAACGAATTAACTTGATCCACCCCGTTGGATCCTAAACTGACATTTTGGTGCGTTTCGTACTATTTGGGTGCATTCGGCACTGTTTGGTTGCTTTACGAAACTCGGTGCAAAACGGGCCGAACTAGTGCAAAAGTTCGTGCCATGAAGTCGCATCGGAATTTTTCGCAACGAACGCACCCGATCCACCTTTTTGGACCCTAAACTGGCGTTTTGGTGCGTTTCGTACTATTTGGGTGCATTCGGGACTGTTTGGTTGCCTTATGAAACTCGGTGCAAAACGGGCCGAACTAGTGCAAAAGTTCGTGCCACGAAGTTGCATCAGAATTTTTCGTAATGAACACACCCAATCCTCCCCAATGGACCCTAAAATGACGTTTTGCTGCGTTTCATACTATTTGGGTGCATTCGGGACTGTTTGGTTGCCTTGCGAAACTAGGTGCAAAACGGGCCGAACTAGTGGAAAAGTTCATTCCACGAAGTTGCATCAGAATTTTTCGCAACGAACACACCAGATCCACCTTGTTGGACCCTAAACTGATGTTTTGGTGCGTTTCGTACTATTTGGGTGCATTCGGGACCGTTTGGTTGCCTTACGAAACTCGGTGCAAAACGGGCCGAACTAGTGCAAAAGTTCGTGCCACGAAGTTGCATCAGAATTCTTCGCAATGAATGCACCCGATCCACCTTGTTGGACCCTAAATTGGCGTTTTGGTGCATTTCGTACTATTTGGGTGCATTCGGGACTGTTTGGTTGCCTTACGAAACTCTGTGCAAAACGGGCCGAACTAGTGCAAAAGTTCGTGCCACGAAGTTGCATCAGAATTCTTCGCAACAAACGCACCCGATCCACCTTGTTGGACCCTAAACTAGCATTTTGGTGCATTTCATACTATTTTGGTGCATTCGGGACTGTTTGGTTGCCTTACGGAACACTGTGCGAAACGGGCTGAACTAGGGCAAAAGTTCGTGCCCCGAAGTCGCATTGGAATTTTTCGCAACGAACGCACCCGATCCACCTTGTTGGACCCTAAACTGACATTTTGGTGTGTTTCGTATTATTTGGGTGCATTCGGGACCGTTTTGTTGCCTTACGAAACTCAGTGCAAAACAGGTCGAAATAGTGCAAAAGTTCATGACACGAAGTTACATCAGAATTTTTCGCAACGAACGCACCCGATCCACCTTGTTGGACCCTAAACTGATGTTTTGGTGTGTTTCGTACTATTTGGGTGCATTCGGGAACGTTTAGTTGCCTTATGAAACTCGGTGCAAAACGGGCCGAACTAGTGCAAAAGTTCGTGCCACGAAGTTGCATCAGAATATTTCACAACGAACACACCTGATCCACCTTGTTGGACCCTAAACTGACGTTTTGGTGCCTTTCGTACTATTTGGGTGGGTTCTGGATCGTTTGGTAGCCTTACGAAACTCGGTGCAAAACGGGCCGAACTAGTGCAAAAGAACGTGCCACGAAGTTGCATCAGAATATTTCACAACGAACACACCCGATCCACCTTGTTGGACCCTAAACTAACGTTTTGGTGCGTTTCATACTATTTGGGTGCATTCGGGACCGTTTGGTTGCCTTACGAAACTCGGTGCAAAACGGGCCGAACTAGTGCAAAAGTTCGTGCCACGAAGTCGCGTCGGAATTTTTCGCAACGAAGGCACCCGATCCACCTTGTTGGACCCTAAACCGACATTTGGGTGCGTTTTGTACTATTTGGGTGGGTTCTGGATCGTTTGGTAGCCTTACGAAACTCGGTGCAAAACTGGCCGAACTTGTACAAAAGTTCGTGCCACAAAGTTGCATCAGAATTTTTCGCAACAAATGCACCCGATCCACCTTGTTGGACCCTAAACTGACGTTTTGGTGCGTTTCGTACTATTTGGGTGCATTTGGGACCGTTTGGTTGCCTTACGAAACTCGGGGCAAAACGGGCCGAACTAGTGCAAAAGTTCGTGCCACGAAGTCGCATCTGAATTTTTCGCAACGAATTAACCCGATAAACCCTGTTGGACCCTAAACTGATGTTTTGGTGCGTTTCGTACTATTTGGGTGCATTCGGGACCGTTTGGTTGCCTTACGAAACTCGGTGCAAAACGGGCCGAACTAGTGCAAAAGTTCGTGCCACGAAGTCGCATCGGAAGTTTTCGCAACGAATTAACTTGATCCACCCCGTTGGATCCTAAACTGACATTTTGGTGCGTTTCGTACTATTTGGGTGCATTCGGCACTGTTTGGTTGCTTTACGAAACTCGGTGCAAAACAGGCCGAACTAGTGCAAAAGTTCGTGCCATGAAGTCGCATCGGAATTTTTCGCAACGAACGCACCCGATCCACCTTTTTGGACCCTAAACTGGCGTTTTGGTGCGTTTCGTAGTATTTGGGTGCATTCGGGACTGTTTGGTTTCCTTACGAAACTCGGTGCAAAACGGGCCGAACTAGTGCAAAAGTTCGTGCCACGAAGTTGCATCAGAATTTTTCGTAATGAACACACCCGATCCTCCCCAGTGGACCCTAAAATGACGTTTTGCTGCGTTTCATACTATTTGGGTGCATTCGGGACTGTTTGGTTGCCTTGCGAAACTAGGTGCAAAACGGGCCGAACTAGTGGAAAAGTTCATTCCACGAAGTTGCATCAGAATTTTTCGCAATGAACGCACCAGATCCACTTTGATAGAAACTAAAATGACGTTTTCGTGCGTTTCGTACTATTTGGGTGCATTCGGGACCGTTTGGTTGCCTTACGAAACTCGGTGCAAAACGGGCCGAACTAGTCCAAAAGTTCGTGCCACGAAGTCGCATCGGAATTTTTCGAAACGAATGCAACCAATCCAACCCGTTGGAAACTAAACTGATGTTTTGGTGGGTTTCGTACTATTTGGGTTCATTAGGTATCGTTTGGTTGCCTTACGAAACTCGGAGCAAAATGGGCCGAACTAGTGCAAAATTCGTGCCACAAAGTCGCGTCGGAATTTTTCGCAACGAACACACCCAATCCTCCCCATTGGACCCTAAAATGACATTTTGGTGCGTTTCATACTATTTGGGTGCATTCGAAACCGTTTGGTTGCCTTACGAAACTCGGTGCAAAACGGGCCAAACTAGTGCAATAGTTCGTGCCACGAAGTCGTGTCGGAATTTTTCGCAACGAAGACACCCGAACCACCTTGTTGGACCCTAAACTAAAGTTTTAGAGCGTTTCGTAGTATTTGGGTGCATTCGGGACCGTTTGGTTGCCTTACGAAACTCGGTGCAAAACGGGCCGAACTAGTGCAAAAGTTTGTTCCACGAAGTTGCATCAGAATTTTTCGCAACGAACGCACCAGATCCAATTTGTTAGAACCTAAACTGACGTTTTCGTGTGTTTTGTACTATTTGGGTGCATTCGGGACCGTTTGGTTGCCTTACGAAACTCGGTGCAAAACGGGCCGAACTAGTACAAAAGTTCGTGCCACGAAGTTGCATCAGAATTCTTCGCAACGAACACACCAGATCCACCTTGTTGGACCCTAAACTGATGTTTTGGTGCGTTTCGTACTATTTGGGTGCATTCGGGACCGTTTGGTCGCCTTACGAAACTCGGTGCAAAACGGGCCGAACTAGTGCAAACGTTCGTGCCACGAAGTTGCATCAGAATTCTTCGCAATGAATGCACCCGATCCACCTTGTTGGACCCTAAATTGGCATTTTGGTGCATTTCGTACTATTTGGGTGCATTCGGGACTGTTTGGTTGCCTTACGAAACTCTGTGCAAAACGGGCCGAACTAGTGCAAAAGTTCGTGCCACGAAGTTGCATCAGAATTCTTCGCAACAAACGCACCCGATCCACCTTGTTGCACCCTAAACTAGCGTTTTGGTGCATTTCGTACTATTTGGGTGCATTCGGGACTGTTTGGTTGCCTTACGAAACACTGTGCAAAACGGGCTGAACTAGTGCAAAAGTTCGTGCCACGAAGTCGCATTGGAATTTTTCGCAACGAACGCACCCGATCCACCTTGTTGGACCCTAAACTGACATTTTGGTGCGTTTCGTACTATTTGGGTGCATTCGGGACCGTTTTGTTGCCTTACGAAACTCAGTGCAAAATAGGTCGAAATAGTGCAAAAGTTCATGACACGAAGTTACATCAGAATTTTTCGCAACGAACGCACCCGATCCACCTTGTTGGACCCTAAACTGATGTTTTGGTGTGTTTCGTACTATTTGGGTGCATTCGGGAACGTTTAGTTGCCTTATGAAACTCGGTGCAAAACGGGCCGAACTAGTGCAAAAGTTCGTGCCACGAAGTTGCATCAGAATATTTCACAACAAACACACCCGATCCACCTTGTTGGACCCTAAACTGACGTTTTGGTGCCTTTCGTACTATTTGGGTGGGTTCTGGATCGTTTGGTAGCCTTACGAAACTCGGTGCAAAACGGGCCGAACTAGTGCAAAAGTTCGTGCCACGAAGTTGCATCAGAATATTTAACAACGAACACACCCGATCCACCTTGTTGGACCCTAAACTAACGTTTTGGTGCGTTTCATACTTTTTGGGTGCATTCGGAACCGTTTGGTTGCCTTACGAAACTCGGTGCAAAACGGGCCGAACTAGTGCAAAAGTTCGTGCCACGAAGTCGCGTCGGAATTTTTCGCAACGAAGGCACCCGATCCACCTTGTTGGACCCTAAACCGACATTTGGGTGCGTTTTGTACTATTTGGGTGGGTTCTGGATCGTTTGGTAGCCTTACGAAACTCGGTGCAAAACGGGCCGAACTAGTGCAAAAGTTCGTGCCACGAAGTCACATCAGAATTTTTCGCAACGAATTAACCCGATAAACCCTGTTGGACCCTAAACTGACATTTTGGTGTGTTTCGTACTATTTGGGTGCATTCGGGACCGTTTGGTTAACTTACGAAACTCGGTGCAAAACGGGCCGAACTAGTGCAAAAGTTCGTGCCACGAAGTCGCGTCGGAATTTTTCGTATCGAATGCACCCGATCCTCCCCATTGGACCCTAAATAGACGTTTTGGTGTTTTTCATACTATTTGGGCGCATTTCGGACCGTTTGGTTGCCTTACGAAACTCGGTGCAAAACGGGCCGAACTAGAGCAATAGTTCGTGCCACGAAGTCGCGTCGGAATTTTTCGCAACGAATGCACACGATCCACCCCGTTGGAAATAAAACCGATGTTTTGGTGCGTTTCATACTATTTGAGTTCATTCGGGACCGTTTGGTTGCCTTACGAAACTCGGTGCAAAACGGGCCGAACTAGTGCAATAGTTCATGCCACGAAGTCGCATCGGAATTTTTCGCAACGAAGGCACCCGATCCACCTTGTTGGACCCTAAACTGGCGTTTTGGTGCGTTTCATACTATTTGGGTGCATTCGGGATTGTTTGGTTGCCTTACGAAACTCGGTGCAAAACGGGCCGAACTAGTGCAATAGTTCGTGCCACGAAGTCGCGTCGGAATTTTTCGCAACGAAGGCACCCGATCCACCTTGTTGGACCCTAAACTAAAGTTTAGAGCGTTTCGTACTATTTGGGTGCATTCGGGACAGTTTGGTTGCCTTACGAAACTCGGTGCAAAACAGGCCGAACTTGTGCAAAATTTCGTGCCACGAAGTCGCATCGGAATTTTTCTCAAACGAACGAACCCGATCCTCCCCATTGGACCCTAAACTAACGTTTTGGTGCGTTTCATACTATTTGGGTGCATTCGGTACCGTTTGGTTGCCTTATGAAACTCGGTGGAAAACGGGCCGAACTAGTGCAAAAGTTCGTGCCACGAAGTCGCGTCGGAATTTGTCGCAACGAACGCACCCGATCCACCCCGTTGGACCCTAAACTGACGTTTTGGTGCGTTTCGTACTATTTGGGTGCATTTTCACAATGAACGCACCCGATCCACCCAGTTGGACCCTAAACTAACGTTTTGGTGCGTTTCGTACTATTTGGGTGCATTCGGGACCGTTTGGTTGCCTTACGAAACTCGGTGCAAAATGGGCCGAACTAGTGCAAAAGTTCGTGCCACGAAGTCGCTTCAGAATTTTTCGCAACGAAGGCACCCGATCCACCTTGTTGGACCCTAAACTAAAGTTTTAGAGCGTTTCATACTATTTGGGTGCCTTCGGGACCGTTTGGTTGCCTTACGAAACTCGGTGCAAAACGGGCCGAACTAGTGCAAAAGTTCGTTCCACGAAGTTGCATCAGAATTTTTCGCAACGAACGCACCAGATCCACTTTGATAGAACCTAAAATAACGTTTTCGTGCGTTTCGTACTATTTGGGTGCATTCGGGACCGTTTGGTTGCCTTACGAAACTCGGTGCAAAACGGGCCGAACTAGTGGAAAAGTTCGTTCCACGAAGTTGCATCAGAATTTTTCGCAACCAACGCACCAGATCCACTTTGTCAGAACCTAAACTGACGTTTTCGTGCGTTTTGTACTATTTGGGTGCATTCGGGACCGTTTGGTTGCCTTACAAAACTCGGTGCAAAACGGGCCGAACTAGTACAAAAGATCGTGCCACGAAGTTGCATCAGAATTCTTCGCAACGAACACACCAGATCGACCTTGTTGGACCCTAAACTGACGTTTTAGTGCGTTTCCTACTATTTGGGTGCATTCGAGACCGTTTGGTTGCCTTACGAAACTCGGTGCAAAACGGGCCGAACTAGTGCAAAAGTTCGTGCCACGAAGTTGCATCAAAATTCTTTGCAACAAACGCACCCGATCCACCTTGTTGGACCCTAAACTGGCGTTTTGGTGCATTTCGTACTATTTCGGTGCATTCGGGACTGTTTGGATGCCTTACGAAACTCTGTGCAAAACGGGCCGAACTAGTGCAAAAGTTCGTGACACGAAGTCTCATTGGAATTTTTTGCAACGAACGCACCCGATCCACGTTGTTGGACCCTAAACTGACATTTTAGTGTGTTTCGTACTATTTGGGTGCATTCGGGACCATTTGGTTGCCTTACGAAACTCAGTGCAAAACGGGCCGAACTAGTGCAAAAGTTCGTGCCACGAAGTTACATAAGAATTTTTCGCAACGAACGCACCCGATCCACTTTGTTGGACCCTAAACTGATGCTTTGGTGCGTTTCGTACTATTTGGGTGCATTCGGGAACGTTTAGTTGCCTTACGAAACTCGGTGCAAAACGGGCCGAACTAGTGCAAAAGTTCGTGCCACGAAGTTTCATTAGAATATTTCACAACGAACACACCTGATCCACCTTGTTGGACCCTAAACTGACGTTTTGGTGCGTTTCGTACTATTTGGGCGGGTTCTGGATCGTTTGGTAGCCTTACGAAACTCGGTGCAAAACGGGCCGAACTTGTGCAAAAGTTCGTGCCACGAAGTTGCATCTGAATTTTTCGCAACGAACGCACCTGATCCACCTTGTTGGACCATAAACTGACGTTTTAGTGCGTTTCGTACTATTTGGGTGCATTCGGGACCGTTTGGTTGCCTTACGAAACTCGGTGCAAAACGGGCCGAACTAGTGCAAAAGTTCGTGCCACGAAGTCGCATCGGAAGTTTTCGCAACGAATTAACTCGATCCACCCCGTTGGATCCTAAACTGACATTTTGGTGCGTTTCGTACTATTTGGGTGCATTCGGCACTGTTTGGTTGCTTTACGAAACTCGGTGCAAAACGGGCCGAACTAGTGCAAAAGTTCGTGCCATGAAGTCGCATCGGAATTTTTCACAACGAACGCACCCGATCCACCTTTTTGGACCCTAAACTGGCGTTTTGGTGCGTTTCGTACTATTTGGGTGCATTCGGGACTGTTTGGTTGCCTTACGAAACTCGGTGCAAAACGGGCCGAACTAGTGCAAAAGTTCGTGCCACGAAGTTGCATCTGAATTTTTCGCAATGAACACACCCGATCCTCCCCAGTGGACCCTAAAATGACATTTTGCTGCGTTTCATACTATTTGGGTGCATTCGGGACTGGTTGGTTGCCTTATGAAACTAGGTGCAAAACAGGCCGATCTAGTCCAAAAGTTCGTGCCACGAAGTCGCATCGGAATTTTTCGAAACGAATGCAACCAATCCACCCCGTTGGAAACTAAACTAATGTTTTGGTGGGTTTCGTACTATTTGGGTTCATTCGGTACCGTTTGGTTGCCTTACGAAACTCGGAGCAAAATGGGCCGAACTAGTGCAAAATTCGTGCCACGAAGTCGCGTCGGAATTTTTCGCAACGAACACACCCAATCCTCCCCATTGGACCCTAAAATGACATTTTGGTGCGTTTCATACTATTTGGGTGCATTCGAAACCGTTTGGTTGCCTTACAAAACTCGGTGCAAAACGGGCCAAACTAGTGCAATAGTTCGTGCCACGAAGTCGTGTCGGAATTTTTCGCAACGAAGACACCCTGATCCACCTTGTTGGACCCTAAACTAAAGTTTTAGAGTGTTTCGTACTATTTGGGTGCATTCGGAACCATTTGGTTGCCTTACGAAACTCGGTGCAAAACGGGCCGAACTAGTGCAAAAGTTTGTTCCACGAAGTTGCATCAGAATTTTTTGCAACGAACGCACCAGATCCAATTTGTTAGAACCTAAACTGACGTTTTCGTGTGTTTTGTACTATTTGGGTGCATTCGGGACCGTTTGGTTGCCTTACGAAACTCGGTGCAAAACGGGCCGAACTAGTACAAAAGTTCGTGCCACGAGGTTGCATCAGAATTCTTCGCAACGAACACACCAGACCCACCTTGTTGGACCCTAAACTGATGTTTTGGTGCGTTTCGTACTATTTGGGTGCATTCGGGACCGTTTGGTTGCCTTACGAAACTCGGTGCAAAACGGGGCGAACTAGTGCAAAAGTTCGTGCCACGAAGTTGCATCAGAATTCTTCGCAATGAATGCACCCGATCCACCTTGTTGGACCCTAAATTGGCGTTTTGGTGCATTTCGTACTATTTGGGTGCATTCGGGACTGTTTGGTTGCCTTACGAAACTCTGTGCAAAACGGGGCGAACTAGTGCAAAAGTTCGTGCCACGAAGTTGCAACAGAATTCTTCGCAACAAGCGCACCCGATCCACCTTGTTGGACCCTAAACTAGCATTTTGGTGCATTTCGTACTATTTGGGTGCATTCGGGACTGTTTGGTTGCCTTACGAAACACTGTGCAAAACGGGCTGAACTAGGGCAAAAGTTCGTGCCACGAAGTCGCATTGGAATTTTTTGCAACGAACGCACCCGATCCACCTTGTTGGACCCTAAACTGACATTTTGGTGCGTTTCGTACTATTTGGGTGCATTCGGGACCGTTTTGTTGCCTTACGAAACTCAGTGCAAAACAGGTCGAAATAGTGCAAAAGTTCATGCCACGAAGTTACATCAGAATTTTTCGCAACGAACGCACCCGATCCACCTTGTTGGACCCTAAACTGATGTTTTGGTGTGTTTCGTACTATTTGGGTGCATTCGGGAACGTTTAGTTGCCTTATGAAACTCGGTGCAAAACGGGCCGAACTAGTGCAAAAGTTCGTGCCACGAAGTTGCATCAGAATATTTCACAACGAACACACACGATGCATCTTGTTGGACCCTAAACAGACGTTTTGGTGCCTTTCGTACTATTTGGGTGGGTTCTGGATTGTTTGGTAACCTTACGAAACTCGGTGCAAAACGGGCCGAACTAGTGCAAAAATTCGTGCCACGAAGTTGCATCAGAATATTTCACAACGAACACACCTGATCCACCTTTTTGGACCCTAAACTGGCGTTTTGGTGCGTTTCGTACTATTTGGGTGCATTCGGGACTGTTTGGTTGCCTTACGAAACTCGGTGCAAAACGGGCCGAACTAGTGCAAAAGTTCGTGCCACGAAGTTGCATCAGAATTTTTCGCAATGAACACACCCGATCCTCCCCAGTGGACCCTAAAATGACATTTTGCTGCGTTTCATACTATTTGGGTGCATTCGGGACTGGTTGGTTGCCTTACGAAACTAGGTGCAAAACAGGCCGAACTAGTCCAAAAGTTCGTGCCACGAAGTCGCATCGGAATTTTTCGAAACGAATGCAACCATTCCACCCCGTTGGAAACTAAACTAATGTTTTGGTGGGTTTCGTACTATTTGGGTTCATTCGGTACCGTTTGGTTGCCTTACGAAACTCGGAGCAAAATGGGCCGAACTAGTGCAAAATTCGTGCCACGAAGTCGCGTCGGAATTTTTCGCAACGAACACAACCAATCCTCCCCATTGGACCCTAAAATGACATTTTGGTGCGTTTCATACTATTTGGGTGCATTCGAAACCGTTTGGTTGCCTTACAAAACTCGGTGCAAAACGGGCCAAACTAGTGCAATAGTTCGTGCCACGAAGTCGTGTCGGAATTTTTCGCAACGAAGACACCCGATCCACCTTGTTGGACCCTAAACTAAAGTTTTAGAGTGTTTCGTACTATTTGGGTGCATTCGGAACCGTTTGGTTGCCTTACGAAACTCGGTGCAAAACGGGCCGAACTAGTGCAAAAGTTTGTTCCACGAAGTTGCATCAGAATTTTTTGCAACGAACGCACCAGATCCAATTTGTTAGAACCTAAACTGACGTTTTCGTGTGTTTTGTACTATTTGGGTGCATTCGGGACCGTTTGGTTGCCTTACGAAACTCGGTGCAAAACGGGCCGAACTAGTACAAAAGTTCGTGCCACGAGGTTGCATCAGAATTCTTCGCAACGAACACACCAGACCCACCTTGTTGGACCCTAAACTGATGTTTTGGTGCGTTTCGTACTATTTGGGTGCATTCGGGACCGTTTGGTTGCCTTACGAAACTCGGTGCAAAACGGGGCGAACTAGTGCAAAAGTTCGTGCCACGAAGTTGCATCAGAATTCTTCGCAATGAATGCACCCGATCCACCTTGTTGGACCCTAAATTGGCGTTTTGGTGCATTTCGTACTATTTGGGTGCATTCGGGACTGTTTGGTTGCCTTACGAAACTCTGTGCAAAACGGGGCGAACTAGTGCAAAAGTTCGTGCCACGAAGTTGCAACAGAATTCTTCGCAACAAGCGCACCCGATCCACCTTGTTGGACCCTAAACTAGCATTTTGGTGCATTTCGTACTATTTGGGTGCATTCGGGACTGTTTGGTTGCCTTACGAAACACTGTGCAAAACGGGCTGAACTAGGGCAAAAGTTCGTGCCACGAAGTCGCATTGGAATTTTTTGCAACGAACGCACCCGATCCACCTTGTTGGACCCTAAACTAACATTTTGGTGCGTTTCGTACTATTTGGGTGCATTCGGGACCGTTTTGTTGCCTTACGAAACTCAGTGCAAAACAGGTCGAAATAGTGCAAAAGTTCATGCCACGAAGTTACATCAGAATTTTTCGCAACGAACGCACCCGATCCACCTTGTTGGACCCTAAACTGATGTTTTGGTGTGTTTCGTACTATTTGGGTGCATTCGGGAACGTTTAGTTGCCTTATGAAACTCGGTGCAAAACGGGCCGAACTAGTGCAAAAGTTCGTGCCACGAAGTTGCATCAGAATATTTCACAACGAACACACACGATGCATCTTGTTGGACCCTAAACAGACGTTTTGGTGCCTTTCGTACTATTTGGGTGGGTTCTGGATTGTTTGGTAACCTTACGAAACTCGGTGCAAAACGGGCCGAACTAGTGCAAAAATTCGTGCCACGAAGTTGCATTAGAATATTTCACAACGAACACACCTGATCCACCTTTTTGGACCCTAAACTGGCGTTTTGGTGCGTTTCGTACTATTTGGGTGCATTCGGGACTGTTTGGTTGCCTTACGAAACTCGGTGCAAAACGGGCCGAACTAGTGCAAAAGTTCGTGCCACGAAGTTGCATCAGAATTTTTCGCAATGAACACACCCGATCCTCCCCAGTGGACCCTAAAATGACATTTTGCTGCGTTTCATACTATTTGGGTGCATTCGGGACTGGTTGGTTGCCTTACGAAACTAGGTGCAAAACAGGCCGAACTAGTCCAAAAGTTCGTGCCACGAAGTCGCATCGGAATTTTTCGAAACGAATGCAACCATTCCACCCCGTTGGAAACTAAACTAATGTTTTGGTGGGTTTCGTACTATTTGGGTTCATTCGGTACCGTTTGGTTGCCTTACGAAACTCGGAGCAAAATGGGCCGAACTAGTGCAAAATTCGTGCCACGAAGTCGCGTCGGAATTTTTCGCAACGAACACAACCAATCCTCCCCATTGGACCCTAAAATGACATTTTGGTGCGTTTCATACTATTTGGGTGCATTCGAAACCGTTTGGTTGCCTTACAAAACTCGGTGCAAAACGGGCCAAACTAGTGCAATAGTTCGTGCCACGAAGTCGTGTCGGAATTTTTCGCAACGAAGACACCCGATCCACCTTGTTGGACCCTAAACGAAAGTTTTAGAGCGTTTTGTACTATTTGGCTGCATTCGGAACCGTTTGGTTGCCTTACGAAACTCGGTGCAAAACGGGATGAACTAGTGCAAAAGTTTGTTCCACGAAGTTGCATAAGAATTTTTTGCAACGAACGCACCAGATCCAATTTGTTAGAACCTAAACTGACGTTTTCGTGTGTTTTGTACTATTTGGGTGCATTCGGGACCGTTTGGTTGCCTTACGAAACTCGGTGCAAAACGGGCCGAACTAGTACAAAAGTTCGTGCCACGAGGTTGCATCAGAATTCTTCGCAACGAACACACCAGATCCACCTTGTTGGACCCTAAACTGATGTTTTGGTGCGTTTCGTACTATTTGGGTGCGTTCGTTACCGTTTGGTTGCCTTACGAAACTCGGTGCAAAACGGGCCAAACTAGTGCAAAAGTTCGTGCCACGAAGTTGCATCAGAATTCTTCGCAATGAATGCACCCGATCCACCTTGTTGGACCCTAAATTGGCGTTTTGGTGCATTTCGTACTATTTGGGTGCATTCGGGACTGTTTGGTTGCCTTACGAAACTCTGTGCAAAACGGGGCGAACTAGTGCAAAAGTTCGTGCCACGAAGTTGCAACAGAATTCTTCGCAACAAGCGCACCCGATCCACCTTGTTGGACCCTAAACTAGCATTTTGATGCATTTCGTACTATTTGGGTGCATTCGGGACTGTTTGGTTGCCTTACGAAACACTGTGCAAAACGGGCTGAACTAGGGCAAAAGTTCGTGCCACGAAGTCGCAATGGAATTTTTTGCAACGAACGCACCCGATCCACCTTGTTGGACCCTAAACTGACATTTTGGTGTGTTTCGTACTATTTGGGTGCATTCGGGACCGTTTTGTTGCCTTACGAAACTCAGTGCAAAACAGGTCGAAATAGTGCAAAAGTTCATGCCACGAAGTTACATCAGAATTTTTCGCAACGAACGCACCCGATCCACCTTGTTGGACCCTAAACTGATGTTTTGGTGTGTTTCGTACTATTTGGGTGCATTCGGGAACGTTTAGTTGCCTTATGAAACTCGGTGCAAAACGGGCCGAACTAGTGCAAAAGTTCGTGCCACGGAGTTGCATCAGAATATTTCACAACGAACACACCCGATCCACCTTGTTGGACCCTAAACAGACGTTTTGGTGCCTTTCGTACTATTTGGGTGGGTTCTGGATCGTTTGGTAGCCTTACGAAACTCGGTGCAAAACGGGCCGAACTAGTGCAAAAGTTCGTGCCACGAAGTTACATCAGAATATTTCACAACGAACACACCCGATCCACCTTGTTGGACCCTAAACTAACGTTTTGGTGCGTTTCATACTATTTGGGTGCATTCGGGACCGTTTGGTCGCCTTACGAAACTCGGTGCAAAACGGGCCGAACTAGTGCAAAAGTTCGTGCCACGAAGTCGCGTCGGAATTTTTTGCAACGAAGGCACCCGATCCACCTTGTTGGACCCTAAACCAACATTTCGGTGCGTTTTGTACTATTTGGGTGGGTTCTGGATCGTTTGGTAGCCTTACGAAACTCGGTGCCAAACTGGCCGAACTTGTGCAAAAGTTCGTGCCACAAAGTTGCATCAGAATTTTTCGCAACAAATGCACCCGATCCACCTTGTTAGACCCTAAACTGACGTTTTGGTGCGTTTCGTACTATTTGGGTGCATTCGGGACCGTTTGGTTGCCTTACGAAACTCGGGGCAAAACTGGCCGAACTAGTGCAAAAGTACGTGCCACGAAGTCGCATCGGAATTTTTCGCAACGAATTAACCCGATAAACCCTGTTGGACCCTAAACTGACATTTTGGTGTGTTTCGTACTATTTGGGTGCATTCGGGACCGTTTGGTTAACTTACGAAACTCGGTGCAAAACGGGCCGAACTAGTGCAAAAGTTCGTGCCACGAAGTCGCGTCGGAATTTGTCGCAACGAACGCACCCGATCCACCCCGTTGGACCCTAAACTGACGTTTTGGTGCGTTTCGTACTATTTGGGTGCATTTTCACAATGAACGCACCCGATCCACCCAGTTGGACCCTAAACTGACGTTTTGGTGCATTTCGTACTATTTGGGTGCATTCAGGACCGTTTGGTTGCCTTACGAAACTCGGTGCAAAATGGGCCGAACTAGTGCAAAAGTTCGTGCCACGAAGTCGCTTCAGAATTTTTCGCAACGAAGGCACCCGATCCACCTTGTTGGACCCTAAACTAAAGTTTTAGAGCGTTTCGTACTATTTGGGTGCCTTCGGGACCGTTTGGTTGCCTTACGAAACTCGGTGCAAAACGGGGCCGAACTAGTGCAAAAGTTCGTTCCACGAAGTTGCATCAGAATTTTTCGCAACGAACGCACCAGATCCACTTTGATAGAATCTAAAATAACGTTTTCGTGCGTTTCGTACTATTTGGGTGCATTCGGGACCGTTTGGTTGCCTTACGAAACTCGGTGCGAAACGGGCCGAACTAGTGGAAAAGTTCGTTCCACGAAGTTGCATCAGAATTTTTCGCAACCTACGCACCAGATCCACTTTGTCAGAACCTAAACTGACATTTTCGTGCGTTTCGTACTATTTGGGTGCATTCGGGACCGTTTGGTTGCCTTACAAAACTCGGTGCAAAACGGGCCGAACTAGTACAAAAGATCGTGCCACGAAGTTGCATCAGAATTCTTCGCAACGAACACACCAGATCCACCTTGTTGGACCCTAAACTGACGTTTTAGTGCGTTTCCTACTATTTGGGTGCATTCGAGACCGTTTGGTTGCCTTACGAAACTCGGTGCAAAACGGGTCGAACTAGTGCAAAAGTTCGTGCCACGAAGTTGCATCAAAATTCTTTGCAACAAACGCACCCGATCCACCTTGTTGGACCCTAAACTGGCGTTTTGGTGCATTTCGTACTATTTCGGTGCATTCGGGACTGTTTGGATGCCTTACGAAACTCTGTGCAAAACGGGCCGAACTAGTGCAAAAGTTTGTGACACGAAGTCTCATTGGAATTTTTTGCAACGAACGCACCCGATCCACGTTGTTGGACCCTAAACTGACATTTTAGTGCGTTTCGTACTATTTGGGTGCATTCGGGACCATTTGGTTGCCTTACGAAACTCAGTGCAAAACGGGCCGAACTAGTGCAAAAGTTCGTGCCACGAAGTTACATCAGAATTTTTCGCAACGAACGCACCCGATCCACTTTGTTGGACCCTAAACTGATGCTTTGGTGCGTTTCGTACTATTTGGGTGCATTCGGGAACGTTTAGTTGCCTTACGAAACTCGGTGCAAAACGGGCCGAACTAGTGCAAAAGTTCGTGCCACGAAGTTTCATTAGAATATTTCACAACGAACACACCTGATCCACCTTGTTGGACCCTAAACTGACGTTTTGGTGCGTTTCGTACTGTTTGGGCGGGTTCTGGATCGTTTGGTAGCCTTACGAAACTCGGTGCAAAACGGGCCGAACTTGTGCAAAAGTTCGTGCCACGAAGTTGCATCTGAATTTTTCGCAACGAACGCACCTGATCCACCTTGTTGGACCATAAACTGACGTTTTAGTGCGTTTCGTACTATTTGGGTGCATTCGGGACCGTTTGGTTGCCTTACGAAACTCGGTGCAAAACGGGCCGAACTAGTGCAAAAGTTCGTGCCACGAAGTCGCATCGGAAGTTTTCGCAACGAATTAACTCGATCCACCCCGTTGGATCCTAAACTGACAATTTGGTGCGTTTCGTACTATTTGGGTGCATTCGGCACTGTTTGGTTGCTTTACGAAACTCGGTGCAAAACGGGCCGAACTAGTGCAAAAGTTCGTGCCATGAAGTCGCATCGGAATTTTTCACAACGAACGCACCCGATCCACCTTTTTGGACCCTAAACTGGCGTTTTGGTGCGTTTCGTACTATTTGGGTGCATTCAGGACTGTTTGGTTGCCTTACGAAACTCGGTGCAAAACGGGCCGAACTAGTGCAAAAGTTCGTGCCACGAAGTTGCATCAGAATTTTTCGCAATGAACACACCCGATCCTCCCCAGTGGACCCTAAAATGACATTTTGCTGCGTTTCATACTATTTGGGTGCATTCGGGACTGGTTGGTTGCCTTACGAAACTAGGTGCAAAACAGGCCGAACTAGTCCAAAAGTTCGTGCCACGAAGTCGCATCGGAATTTTTCGAAACGAATGCAACCAATCCACCCCGATGGAAACTAAACTAATGTTTTGGTGGGTTTCGTACTATTTGGGTTCATTCGGTACCGTTTGGTTGCCTTACGAAATTCGGAGCAAAATGGGCCGAACTAGTGCAAAATTCGTGCCACGAAGTCGCGTCGGAATTTTTCGCAACGAACACACCCAATCCTCCCCATTGGACCCTAAAATGACATTTTGGTGCGTTTCATACTATTTGGGTGCATTCGAAACCGTTTGGTTGCCTTACAAAACTCGGTGCAAAACGGGCCAAACTAGTGCAATAGTTCGTGCCTAGAAGTCGTGTCGGAATTTTTCGCAACGAAGACACCCGATCCACCTTGTTGGACCCTAAACTAAAGTTTTAGAGCGTTTCGTACTATTTGGGTGCATTCGGAACCGTTTGGTTGCCTTACGAAACTCGGTGCAAAACGGGCCGAACTAGTGCAAAAGTTTGTTCCACGAAGTTGCATCAGAATTTTTTGCAACGAACGCACCAGATCCAATTTGTTAGAACCTAAACTGACGTTTTCGTGTGTTTTGTACTATTTGGGTGCATTCGGGACCGTTTGGTTGCCTTACGAAACTCGGTGCAAAACGGGCCGAACTAGTACAAAAGTTCGTGCCACGAGGTTGCATCAGAATTCTTCGCAACGAACACACCAGATCCACCTTGTTGGACCCTAAACTGATGTTTTGGTGCAGTTTCGTACTATTTGGGTGCATTCGGGACCGTTTGGTTGCCTTACGAAACTCGGTGCAAAACGGGCCGAACTAGTGCAAAAGTTCGTGCCACGAAGTTGCATCAGAATTCTTCGCAATGAATGCACCCGATCCACCTTGTTGGACCCTAAATTGGCGTTTTGGTGCATTTCGTACTATTTGGGTGCATTCGGGACTGTTTGGTTGCCTTACGAAACTCTGTGCAAAACGGGGCGAACTATTGCAAAAGTTTGTGCCACGAAGTTGCAACAGAATTCTTCGCAACAAGCGCACCCGATCCACTTTGTTGGACCCTAAACTAGCATTTTGGTGCATTTCGTACTATTTGGGTGCATTCGGGACTGTTTGGTTGCCTTACGAAACACTGTGCAAAACGGGCTGAACTAGGGCAAAAGTTCGTGCCACGAAGTCGCATTGGAATTTTTTGCAACGAACGCACCCGATCCACCTTGTTGGACCCTAAACTGACATTTTGGTGTGTTTCGTACTATTTGGGTGCATTCGAGACCGTTTTGTTGCCTTACGAAACTCAGTGCAAAACAGGTCGAAATAGTGCAAAAGTTCATGCCACGAAGTTACATCAGAATTTTTCGCAACGAATGCACCCGATCCACCTTGTTGGACCCTAAACTGATGTTTTGGTGTGTTTAGTACTATTTGGGTGCATTCGGGAACGTTTAGTTGCCTTATGAAACTCGGTGGAAAACGGGCCGAACTAGTGCAAAAGTTTGTGCCACGAAGTTGCATCAGAATATTTCACAACGAACACACACGATCCACCTTGTTGGACCCTAAACAGACGTTTTGGTGCCTTTCGTACTATTTGGGTGGGTTCTGGATCGTTTGGTAGCCTTACGAAACTCGGTGCAAAACGGGCCGAACTAGTGCAAAAGTTCGTGCCACGAAGTTGCATCAGAATATTTCACAACGAACACACCCGATCCACCTTTTTGGACCCTAAACTGGCGTTTTGGTGCGTTTCGTACTATTTGGGTGCATTCGGGACTGTTTGGTTGCCTTACGAAACTCGGTGCAAAACGGCCCGAACTAGTGCAAAAGTTTGTGCCACGAAGTTGCATCAGAATTTTTCGCAATGAACACACCCGATCCTCCCCAGTGGACCCTAAAATGACATTTTGCTGCGTTTCATACTATTTGGGTGCATTCGGGACTGGTTGGTTGCCTTACGAAACTAGGTGCAAAACAGGCCGAACTAGTCCAAAAGTTCGTGCCACGAAGTCGCATCGGAATTTTTCGAAACGAATGCAACCAATCCACCCCGTTGGAAACTAAACTAATGTTTTGGTGGGTTTCGTACTATTTGGGTTCATTCGGTACCGTTTGGTTGTCTTACGAAACTCGGAGCAAAATGGGCCGAACTAGTGCAAAATTCGTGCCACGAAGTCGCGTCGGAATTTTTCGCAACGAACACACCCAATCCTCCCCATTGGACCCTAAAATGACATTTTGGTGCGTTTCATACTATTTGGGTGCATTCGAAACCGTTTGGTTGCCTTACAAAACTCGGTGCAAAACGGGCCAAACTAGTGCAATAGTTCGTGCCACGAAGTCGTGTCGGAATTTTTCGCAACGAAGACACCCGATCCACCTTGTTGGACCCTAAACTAAAGTTTTAGAGCGTTTCGTACTATTTGGGTGCATTCGGAACCGTTTGGTTGCCTTACGAAACTCGGTGCAAAACGGGCCGAACTAGTGCAAAAGTTTGTTCCACGAAGTTGCATCAGAATTTTTTGCAACGAACGCACCAGATCCAATTTGTTAGAACCTAAACTGACGTTTTCGTGTGTTTTGTACTATTTGGGTGCATTCGGGACCGTTTGGTTGCCTTACGAAACTCGGTGCAAAACGGGCCGAACTAGTACAAAAGTTCGTGCCACGAGGTTGCATCAGAATTCTTCGCAACGAACACACCAGATCCACCTTGTTGGACCCTAAACTGATGTTTTGGTGCGTTTCGTACTATTTGGGTGCATTCGGGACCGTTTGGTTGCCTTACGAAACTCGGTGCAAAACGGGCCGAACTAGTGCAAAAGTTCGTGCCACGAAGTTGCATCAGAATTCTTCGCAATGAATGCACCCGATCCACCTTGTTGGACCCTAAATTGGCGTTTTGGTGCATTTCGTACTATTTGGGTGCATTCGGGACTGTTTGGTTGCCTTACGAAACTCTGTGCAAAACGGGGCGAACTATTGCAAAAGTTTGTGCCACGAAGTTGCAACAGAATTCTTCGCAACTAGCGCACCCGATCCACTTTGTTGGACCCTAAACTAGCATTTTGGTGCATTTCGTACTATTTGGGTGCATTCGGGACTGTTTGGTTGCCTTACGAAACACTGTGCAAAACGGGCTGAACTAGGGCAAAAGTTCGTGCCACGAAGTCGCATTGGAATTTTTTGCAACGAACGCACCCGATCCACCTTGTTGGACCCTAAACTGACATTTTGGTGCGTTTCGTACTATTTGGGTGCATTCGAGACCGTTTTGTTGCCTTACGAAACTCAGTGCAAAACAGGTCGAAATAGTGCAAAAGTTCATGCCACGAAGTTACATCAGAATTTTTCGCAACGAATGCACCCGATCCACCTTGTTGGACCCTAAACTGATGTTTTGGTGTGTTTCGTACTATTTGGGTGCATTCGGGAACGTTTAGTTGCCTTATGAAACTCGGTGCAAAACGGGCCGAACTAGTGCAAAAGTTTGTGCCACGAAGTTGCATCAGAATATTTCACAACGAACACACACGATCCACCTTGTTGGACCCTAAACAGACGTTTTGGTGCCTTTCGTACTATTTGGGTGGGTTCTGGATCGTTTGGTAGCCTTACGAAACTCGGTGCAAAACGGGCCGAACTAGTGCAAAAGTTCGTGCCACGAAGTTGCATCAGAATATTTCACAACGAACACACCCGATCCACCTTTTTGGACCCTAAACTGGCGTTTTGGTGCGTTTCGTACTATTTGGGTGCATTCGGGACTGTTTGGTTGCCTTACGAAACTCGGTGCAAAACGGGCCGAACTAGTGCAAAAGTTTGTGTCACGAAGTTGCATCAGAATTTTTCGCAATGAACACACCCGATCCTCCCCAGTGGACCCTAAAATGACATTTTGCTGCGTTTCATACTATTTGGGTGCATTCGGGACTGGTTGGTTGCCTTACGAAACTAGGTGCAAAACAGGCCGAACTAGTCCAAAAGTTCGTGCCACGAAGTCGCATCGGAATTTTTCGAAACGAATGCAACCATTCCACCCCGTTGGAAACTAAACTAATGTTTTGGTGGGTTTCGTACTATTTGGGTTCATTCGGTACCGTTTGGTTGCCTTACGAAACTCGGAGCAAAATGGGCCGAACTAGTGCAAAATTCGTGCCACGAAGTCGCGTCGGAATTTTTCGCAACGAACACAACCAATCCTCCCCATTGGACCCTAAAATGACATTTTGGTGCGTTTCATACTATTTGGGTGCATTCGAAACCGTTTGGTTGCCTTACAAAACTCGGTGCAAAACGGGCCAAACTAGTGCAATAGTTCGTGCCACGAAGTCGTGTCGGAATTTTTCGCAACGAAGACACCCGATCCACCTTGTTGGACCCTAAACTAAAGTTTTAGAGCGTTTCGTACTATTTGGCTGCATTCGGAACCGTTTGGTTGCCTTACGAAACTCGGTGCAAAACGGGATGAACTAGTGCAAAAGTTTGTTCCACGAAGTTGCATAAGAATTTTTTGCAACGAACGCACCAGATCCAATTTGTTAGAACCTAAACTGACGTTTTCGTGTGTTTTGTACTATTTGGGTGCATTCGGGACCGTTTGGTTGCCTTACGAAACTCGGTGCAAAACGGGCCGAACTAGTACAAAAGTTCGTGCCACGAGGTTGCATCAGAATTCTTCGCAACGAACACACCAGATCCACCTTGTTGGACCCTAAACTGATGTTTTGGTGCGTTTCGTACTATTTGGGTGCGTTCGTTACCGTTTGGTTGCCTTACAAAACTCGGTGCAAAACGGGCCAAACTAGTGCAAAAGTTCGTGCCACGAAGTTGCATCGGAATTCTTCGCAATGAATGCACCCGATCCACCTTGTTGGACCCTAAATTGGCGTTTTGGTGCATTTCGTACTATTTGGGTGCATTCGGGACTGTTTGGTTGCCTTACGAAACTCTGTGCAAAACGGGGCGAACTAGTGCAAAAGTTCGTGCCACGAAGTTGCAACAGAATTCTTCGCAACAAGCGCACCCGATCCACCTTGTTGGACCCTAAACTAGCATTTTGGTGCATTTCGTACTATTTGGGTGCATTCGGGACTGTTTGGTTGCCTTACGAAACACTGTGCAAAACGGGCTGAACTAGGGCAAAAGTTCGTGCCACGAAGTCGCATTGGAATTTTTTGCAACGAACGCACCCGATCCACCTTGTTGGACCCTAAACTGACATTTTGGTGCGTTTCGTACTATTTGGGTGCATTCGGGACCGTTTTGTTGCCTTACGAAACTCAGTGCAAAACAGGTCGAAATAGTGCAAAAGTTCATGCCACGAAGTTACATCAGAATTTTTCGCAACGAACGCACCCGATCCACCTTGTTGGACCCTAAACTGATGTTTTGGTGTGTTTCGTACTATTTGGGTGCATTCGGGAACGTTTAGTTGCCTTATGAAACTCGGTGCAAAACGGGCCGAACTAGTGCAAAAGTTCGTGCCACGGAGTTGCATCAGAATATTTCACAACGAACACACCCGATCCACCTTGTTGGACCCTAAACAGACGTTTTGGTGCCTTTCGTACTATTTGGGTGGGTTCTGGATCGTTTGGTAGCCTTACGAAACTCGGTGCAAAACGGGCCGAACTAGTGCAAAAGTTCGTGCCACGAAGTTGCATCAGAATATTTCACAACGAACACACCCGATCCACCTTGTTGGACCCTAAACTAACGTTTTGGTGCGTTTCATACTATTTGGGTGCATTCGGGACCGTTTGGTCGCCTTACGAAACTCGGTGCAAAACGGGCCGAACTAGTGCAAAAGTTCGTGCCACGAAGTCGCGTCGGAATTTTTTGCAACGAAGGCACCCGATCCACCTTGTTGGACCCTAAACCAACATTTCGGTGCGTTTTGTACTATTTGGGTGGGTTCTGGATCGTTTGGTAGCCTTACGAAACTCGGTGCCAAACTGGCCGAACTTGTGCAAAAGTTCGTGCCACAAAGTTGCATCAGAATTTTTCGCAACAAATGCACCCGATCCACCTTGTTAGACCCTAAACTGACGTTTTGGTGCGTTTCGTACTATTTGGGTGCATTCGGGACCGTTTGGTTGCCTTACGAAACTCGGGGCAAAACTGGCCGAACTAGTGCAAAAGTTCGTGCCACGAAGTCCCATCGGAATTTTTCGCAACGAATTAACCCGATAAACCCTGTTGGACCCTAAACTGACATTTTGGTGTGTTTCGTACTATTTGGGTGCATTCGGGACCGTTTGGTTAACTTACGAAACTCGGTGCAAAACGGGCCGAACTAGTGCAAAAGTTCGTGCCACGAAGTCGCGTCGGAATTTGTCGCAACGAACGCACCCGATCCACCCCGTTGGACCCTAAACTGACGTTTTGGTGCGTTTCGTACTATTTGGGTGCATTTTCACAATGAACGCACCCGATCCACCCAGTTGGACCCTAAACTGACGTTTTGGTGCATTTCGTACTATTTGGGTGCATTCAGGACCGTTTGGTTGCCTTACGAAACTCGGTGCAAAATGGGCCGAACTAGTGCAAAAGTTCGTGCCACGAAGTCGCTTCAGAATTTTTCGCAACGAAGGCACCCGATCCACCTTGTTGGACCCTAAACTAAAGTTTTAGAGCGTTTCGTACTATTTGGGTGCCTTCGGGACCGTTTGGTTGCCTTACGAAACTCGGTGCAAAACGGGGCCGAACTAGTGCAAAAGTTCGTTCCACGAAGTTGCATCAGAATTTTTCGCAACGAACGCACCAGATCCACTTTGATAGAACCTAAAATAACGTTTTCGTGCGTTTCGTACTATTTGGGTGCATTCGGGACCGTTTGGTTGCCTTACGAAACTCGGTGCGAAACGGGCCGAACTAGTGGAAAAGTTCGTTCCACGAAGTTGCATCAGAATTTTTCGCAACCTACGCACCAGATCCACTTTGTCAGAACCTAAACTGACGTTTTCGTGCGTTTCGTACTATTTGGGTGCATTCGGGACCGTTTGGTTGCCTTACAAAACTCGGTGCAAAACGGGCCGAACTAGTACAAAAGATCGTGCCACGAAGTTGCATCAGAATTCTTCGCAACGAACACACCAGATCCACCTTGTTGGACCCTAAACTGACGTTTTAGTGCGTTTCCTACTATTTGGGTGCATTCGAGACCGTTTGGTTGCCTTACGAAACTCGGTGCAAAACGGGTCGAACTAGTGCAAAAGTTCGTGCCACGAAGTTGCATCAAAATTCTTTGCAACAAACGCACCCGATCCACCTTGTTGGACCCTAAACTGGCGTTTTGGTGCATTTCGTACTATTTCGGTGCATTCGGGACTGTTTGGATGCCTTACGAAACTCTGTGCAAAACGGGCCGAACTAGTGCAAAAGTTTGTGACACGAAGTCTCATTGGAATTTTTTGCAACGAACGCACCCGATCCACGTTGTTGGACCCTAAACTGACATTTTAGTGCGTTTCGTACTATTTGGGTGCATTCGGGACCATTTGGTTGCCTTACGAAACTCAGTGCAAAACGGGCCGAACTAGTGCAAAAGTTCGTGCCACGAAGTTACATCAGAATTTTTCGCAACGAACGCACCCGATCCACTTTGTTGGACCCTAAACTGATGCTTTGGTGCGTTTCGTACTATTTGGGTGCATTCGGGAACGTTTAGTTGCCTTACGAAACTCGGTGCAAAACGGGCCGAACTAGTGCAAAAGTTCGTGCCACGAAGTTTCATTAGAATATTTCACAACGAACACACCTGATCCACCTTGTTGGACCCTAAACTGACGTTTTGGTGCGTTTCGTACTGTTTGGGCGGGTTCTGGATCGTTTGGTAGCCTTACGAAACTCGGTGCAAAACGGGCCGAACTTGTGCAAAAGTTCGTGCCACGAAGTTGCATCTGAATTTTTCGCAACGAACGCACCTGATCCACCTTGTTGGACCATAAACTGACGTTTTAGTGCGTTTCGTACTATTTGGGTGCATTCAGGACCGTTTGGTTGCCTTACGAAACTCGGTGCAAAACGGGCCGAACTAGTGCAAAAGTTCGTGCCATGAAGTCGCATCGGAATTTTTCACAACGAACGCACCCGATCCACCTTTTTGGACCCTAAACTGGCGTTTTGGTGCGTTTCGTACTATTTGGGTGCATTCAGGACTGTTTGGTTGCCTTACGAAACTCGGTGCAAAACGGGCCGAACTAGTGCAAAAGTTCGTGCCACGAAGTTACATCAGAATTTTTCGCAATGAACACACCCGATCCTCCCCAGTGGACCCTAAAATGACATTTTGCTGCGTTTCATACTATTTGGGTGCATTCGGGACTGGTTGGTTGCCTTACGAAACTAGGTGCAAAACAGGCCGAACTAGTCCAAAAGTTCGTGCCACGAAGTCGCATCGGAATTTTTCGAAACGAATGCAACCAATCCACCCCGATGGAAACTAAACTAATGTTTTGGTGGGTTTCGTACTATTTGGGTTCATTCGGTACCGTTTGGTTGCCTTACGAAATTCGGAGCAAAATGGGCCGAACTAGTGCAAAATTCGTGCCACGAAGTCGCGTCGGAATTTTTCGCAACGAACACACCCAATCCTCCCCATTGGACCCTAAAATGACATTTTGGTGCGTTTCATACTATTTGGGTGCATTCGAAACCGTTTGGTTGCCTTACAAAACTCGGTGCAAAACGGGCCAAACTAGTGCAATAGTTCGTGCCACGAAGTCGTGTCGGAATTTTTCGCAACGAAGACACCCGATCCACCTTGTTGGACCCTAAACTAAAGTTTTAGAGCGTTTCGTACTATTTGGGTGCATTCGGAACCGTTTGGTTGCCTTACGAAACTCGGTGCAAAACGGGCCGAACTAGTGCAAAAGTTTGTTCCACGAAGTTGCATCAGAATTTTTTGCAACGAACGCACCAGATCCAATTTGTTAGAACCTAAACTGACGTTTTCGTGTGTTTTGTACTATTTGGGTGCATTCGGGACCGTTTGGTTGCCTTACGAAACTCGGTGCAAAACGGGCCGAACTAGTACAAAAGTTCGTGCCACGAGGTTGCATCAGAATTCTTCGCAACGAACACACCAGATCCACCTTGTTGGACCCTAAACTGATGTTTTGGTGCGTTTCGTACTATTTGGGTGCATTCGGGACCGTTTGGTTGCCTTACGTAACTCGGTGCAAAACGGGCCGAACTAGTGCAAAAGTTCGTGCCACGAAGTTGCATCAGAATTCTTCGCAATGAATGCACCCGATCCACCTTGTTGGACCCTAAATTGGCGTTTTGGTGCATTTCGTACTATTTGGGTGCATTCGGGACTGTTTGGTTGCCTTACGAAACTCTGTGCAAAACGGGGCGAACTATTGCAAAAGTTTGTGCCACGAAGTTGCAACAGAATTCTTCGCAACAAGCGCACCCGATCCACTTTGTTGGACCCTAAACAAGCATTTTGGTGCATTTCGTACTATTTGGGTGCATTCGGGACTGTTTGGTTGCCTTACGAAACACTGTGCAAAACGGGCTGAACTAGGGCAAAAGTTCGTGCCACGAAGTCGCATTGGAATTTTTTGCAACGAACGCACCCGATCCACCTTGTTGGACCCTAAACTGACATTTTGGTGCGTTTCGTACTATTTGGGTGCATTCGAGACCGTTTTGTTGCCTTACGAAACTCAGTGCAAAACAGGTCGAAATAGTGCAAAAGTTCATGCCACGAAGTTACATCAGAATTTTTCGCAACGAATGCACCCGATCCACCTTGTTGGACCCTAAACTGATGTTTTGGTGTGTTTCGTACTATTTGGGTGCATTCGGGAACGTTTAGTTGCCTTATGAAACTCGGTGCAAAATGGGCCGAACTAGTGCAAAAGTTTGTGCCACGAAGTTGCATCAGAATATTTCACAACGAACACACACGATCCACCTTGTTGGACCCTAAACAGACGTTTTGGTGCCTTTCGTACTATTTGGGTGGGTTCTGGATCGTTTGGTAGCCTTACGAAACTCGGTGCAAAACGGGCCGAACTAGTGCAAAAGTTCGTGCCACGAAGTTGCATCAGAATATTTCACAACGAACACACCCGATCCACCTTTTTGGACCCTAAACTGGCGTTTTGGTGCGTTTCGTACTATTTGGGTGCATTCGGGACTGTTTGGTTGCCTTACGAAACTCGGTGCAAAACGGGCCGAACTAGTGCAAAAGTTTGTGCCACGAAGTTGCATCAGAATTTTTCGCAATGAACACACCCGATCCTCCCCAGTGGACCCTAAAATGACATTTTGCTGCGTTTCATACTATTTGGGTGCATTCGGGACTGGTTGGTTGCCTTACGAAACTAGGTGCAAAACAGGCCGAACTAGTCCAAAAGTTCGTGCCACGAAGTCGCATCGGAATTTTTCGAAACGAATGCAACCAATCCACCCCGTTGGAAACTAAACTAATGTTTTGGTGGGTTTCGTACTATTTGGGTTCATTCGGTACCGTTTGGTTGTCTTACGAAACTCGGAGCAAAATGGGCCGAACTAGTGCAAAATTCGTGCCACGAAGTCGCGTCGGAATTTTTCGCAACGAACACACCCAATCCTCCCCATTGGACCCTAAAATGACATTTTGGTGCGTTTCATACTATTTGGGTGCATTCGAAACCGTTTGGTTGCCTTACAAAACTCGGTGCAAAACGGGCCAAACTAGTGCAATAGTTCGTGCCACGAAGTCGTGTCGGAATTTTTCGCAACGAAGACACCCGATCCACCTTGTTGGACCCTAAACTAAAGTTTTAGAGCGTTTCGTACTATTTGGGTGCATTCGGAACCGTTTGGTTGCCTTATGAAACTCGGTGCAAAACGGGCCGAACTAGTGCAAAAGTTTGTTTCACGAAGTTGCATCAGAATTTTTTGCAACGAACGCACCAGATCCAATTTGTTAGAACCTAAACTGACGTTTTCGTGTGTTTTGTACTATTTGGGTGCATTCGGGACCGTTTGGTTGCCTTACGAAACTCGGTGCAAAACGGGCCGAACTAGTACAAAAGTTCGTGCCACGAGGTTGCATCAGAATTCTTCGCAACGAACACACCAGATCCACCTTGTTGGACCCTAAACTGATGTTTTGGTGCGTTTCGTACTATTTGGGTGCATTCGGGACCGTTTGGTTGCCTTACGAAACTCGGTGCAAAACGGGCCGAACTAGTGCAAAAGTTCGTGCCACGAAGTTGCATCAGAATTCTTCGCAATGAATGCACCCGATCCACCTTGTTGGACCCTAAATTGGCGTTTTGGTGCATTTCGTACTATTTGGGTGCATTCGGGACTGTTTGGTTGCCTTACGAAACTCTGTGCAAAACGGGGCGAACTAGTGCAAAAGTTCGTGCCACGAAGTTGCAACAGAATTCTTCGCAACAAGCGCACCCGATCCACCTTGTTGGACCCTAAACTAGCATTTTGGTGCATTTCGTACTATTTGGGTGCATTCGGGACTGTTTGGTTGCTTTACGAAACTCGGTGCAAAACGGGCCGAACTAGTGCAAAAGTTCGTGCCACGAAGTTGCATCAGAATATTTCACAACGAACACACCCGATCCACCTTGTTGGACCCTAAACTAACGTTTTGGTGCGTTTCATACTATTTGGGTGCATTCGGGACCGTTTGGTCGCCTTACGAAACTCGGTGCAAAACGGGCCGAACTAGTGCAAAAGTTCGTGCCACGAAGTCGCGTCGGAATTTTTTGCAACGAAGGCACCCGATCCACCTTGTTGGACCCTAAACCGACATTTCGGTGCGTTTTGTACTATTTGGGTGGGTTCTGGATCGTTTGGTAGCCTTACGAAACTCGGTGCCAAACTGGCCGAACTTGTGCAAAAGTTCGTGCCACAAAGTTGCATCAGAATTTTTCGCAACAAATGCACCCGATCCACCTTGTTAGACCCTAAACTGACGTTTTGGTGCGTTTCGTACTATTTGGGTGCATTCGGGACCGTTTGGTTGCCTTACGAAACTCGGGGCAAAACTGGCCGAACTAGTGCAAAAGTTCGTGCCACGAAGTCGCATCAGAATTTTTCGCAACGAATTAACCCGATAAACCCTGTTGGACCCTAAACTGACATTTTAATGTGTTTCGTACTATTTGGGTGCATTCGGGACCGTTTGGTTAACTTACGAAACTCGGTGCAAAACGGGCCGAACTAGTGCAAAAGTTCGTGCCACGAAGTCGCGTCGGAATTTTTCGTATCGAATGCACCCGATCCTCCCCATTGGACCCTAAATAGACGTTTTGGTGTGTTTCATACTATTTGGGCGCATTTCGGACCGTTTGGTTGCCTTACGAAACTCGGTGCAAAACGGGCCGAACTAGAGCAATAGTTCGTGCCACGAAAGTCGCGTCGGAATTTTTCGCAACGAACTGCACACGATCCACCCCGTTGGACCTCAAACCGATGTTTTGGTGCGTTTCATACTATTTGAGTGCATTCGGGACCGTTTGGTTGCCTTACAAAACTCGGTGTAAAACGCGCCGAACTAGTGCAATAGTTCATGCCACGAAGTTGCGGCGGAATTTTTCGCAACGAAGGCACCCGATCCACCTTGTTGGACCCTAAACTGGCGTTTTGGTGCGTTTCATACTATTTGGGTGCATTCGGGACTGTTTGGTTGCCTTACGAAACTCGGTGCAAAACGGGCCGAACTAGTGCAATAGTTCGTGCCACGAAGTCGCGTCGGAATTTTTTGCAACGAACACACACGATTCACCCCGTTGGACCTAAAACCGATGTTTTGGAGCGTTTCATACTATTTGGATGCATTCGGGACCGTTTGGTTGCCTTACGAAACTCAGTGTAAAACGGGCCGAACTAGTGCAATAGTTCGTGCCACGAAGTCACATCGGAATTTTTCGCAACGATTGCACCCAATCCACCCCGTTGGAAACTAAACTGATGTTTTGGTGCGTTTCATACTATTTGGGTGCATTCGGGACTGTTTGGTTGCCTTACGAAACTCGGTGCAAAACGGGCCGAACTAGTGCAAAAGTTCGTTCCACGAAGTTGCATCAGAATTTTTCGCAACGAACGCACGAGATCTACTTTATTAGAACATAAACTGACGTTTTCGTGCGTTTCATACTATTTGAGTGCATTCGGGACCGTTTGGTTGCCTTACGAAACTCGGTGCAAAACGGGCCGAGCTAGTACAAAAGTTCGTGCCACGAAGTTGCATCAGAATTCTTCGCAACGAACACACCAGATCCACCTTGTTGGACCCTAAACTGACGTTTCGGTGCGTTTCGTACTATTTGGGTGCATTCGGGACCGTTTGGTTGCCTTACGAAACTCGGTGCAAAACGGGCCGAACTAGTGCAAAAGTTCGTGCCACGATGTTGCATCAGAATTCTTCGCAATGAATGCACCCGATCCACCTTGTTGGACCCTAAACTGGCGTTTTGGTGCATTTCGTACTATTTGGGTGCATTTGGGACTGTTTGGTTGCCTTACGAAACTCTGTGCAAAACGGGCCGAACTAGTGCAAAAGTTCGTGACACGAAGTCGCATTGGAATTTTTCGCAACGAACGCACCTGGTCCACGTTGTTGGACCCTAAACTGATATTTTAGTGCGTTTCGTACTATTTGGGTTCATTCGGGACCGTTTGGTTGCCTTACGAAACTCGGTGTAAAACGGGCCGAACTAGTGCAAAAGTTTGTTCCACGAAGTTGCATCAGAATTTTTCGCAACGAACGCACCAGATCCAATTTGTTAGAACCTAAACTGACGTTTTCGTGTGTTTTGTACTATTTGGGTGCATTCGGAACCGTTTGGTTGCCTTACGAAACTCGGTGCAAAACGGGCCGAACTAGTGCAAAAGTTCGTACCACGAAGTTGCATCAGAATTCTTCGCAATGAATGCACCCGATCCACCTTGTTGGACCCTAAATTGGCGTTTTGGTGCATTTCGTACTATTTGGGTGCATTCGGGACTGTTTGGTTGCCTTACGAAACACTGTGCAAAACGGGCCGAACTAGTGCAAAAGTTCGTGCCACGAAGTTACATCAGAATTTTTCGCAACGAACGCACCCGATCCACCTTGTTGGACCCTAAACTGACATTTTGGTGCGTTTCGTACTATTTGGGTGCATTCGAGACCGTTTGGTTGCCTTACGAAACTCAGTGCAAAACATGCCGAACTAGTGCAAAAGTTCGTGCCACGAAGTTACATCAGAATTTTTCGCAACGAACGCACCCGATCCACCTTGTTGGACCCTAAACTGATGTTTTGGTGTGTTTCGTACTATTTGGGTGCATTCGTGAACGTTTAGTTGCCTTATGAAACTCGGTGCAAAACGGGCCGAACTAGTGCAAAAGTTCGTGCCACGAAGTTGCATCAGAATATTTCACAACGAACACACCCGATCCACCTTGTTGGACCCTAAACTGACGTTTTGGTGCGTTTCGTACTATTTGGGTGGGTTCTGGATCGTTTGGTAGCCTTACGAAACTCGGTGCAAAACGGGCAGAACTTGTGCAAAAGTTCGTGCCAGGAAGTTGCATCAGAATATTTCACAACGAACACACCCGATCCACCTTGTTGGACCCAAAACTGACGTTTTGGTGTGCTTCATACTATTTGGGTGCATTCGGGGCCGTTTGGTTGCCTTACGAATCTCGGTGCAAAACGGGCCGAACTAGTGCAAAAGTTCGTGCCACGAAGTCGCGTCGGAATTTTTCGCAACGAAAGCACCCGATCCACCTAGTTGGACCCTAAACCGACATTTGGGTGCGTTTCGTACTATTTGGGTGGGTTCTGGATCGTTTAGTAGCCTTACGAAACTCGGTGCAAAACGGGCCGAACTTGTGCAAAAGTTCGTGCCACAAAGTTGAATCAGAATTTTTCGCAACAAATGCACCCGATCCACCTTGTTAGACCCTAAACTGATGTTTTGGTCCGTTTCGTACTATTTGGGTGCATTCGGTACCGTTTGGTTGCCATACGAAACTCGGTGGAAAACGGACCGAACTAGTGCAAAAGTTCGTGCCACGAAGTCGCGTCGGAATTTGTCGCAACGAACGCACCCGATCCACCCCGTTGGACCCTAAACTGACGTTTTGGTGCGTTTCGTACTATTTGGGTGCATTTTCACAACGAACGCACCCGATCCACCGAGTTGGACCCTAAACTGACGTTTTGGTGCGTTTCGTACTATTTGGGTGCATTCGGGACTGTTTGGTTGCCTTACGAAACTCGGTGCAAAATGGGCTGAACTAGTGCAAAAGTTCGTGCCACGAAGTCGCTTCAGAATTTTTCGCAACGAAGGCACCCGATCCACCTTGTTGGACCCTAAACTAAAGTTTTAGAGCGTTTCGTACTATTTGGGTGCCTTCGGGACCGTTTGGTTGCCTTACGAAACTCGGTGCAAAACGGGCCGAACTAGTGCAAAAGTTCATTCCACGAAGTTGCATCAGAATTTTTCGCAACGAACGCACCAGATCCACTTTGATAGAACCTAAACAGACGTTTTCGTGCGTTTCGTACTATTTGGGTGCATTTGGGACCGTTTGGTTGCCTTACGAAACTCGGTGCAAAACGGGCCGAACTAGTGGAAAAGTTCGTTCCACGAAGTTGCATCAGACTTTTTCGCAACGAACGCCCCAGATCCACTTTGTCAGAACCTAAACTGACAATTTCATGCGTTTCGTACTATTTGGGTGCATTCGGGACCGTTTGGTTGCCTTACAAGACTCGGTGCAAAACGGGCCGAACTAGTACAAATGATCGTGCCACGAAGTTGCATCAGAATATTTCACAACGAACACACCCGATCCACCTTGTTGGACCCTAAACTGACGTTTTGGTGCCTTTCGTACTATTTGGGTGGGTTCTGGATCGTTTGGTAGCCTTACGAAACTCGGTGCAAAACGGTCCGAACTAGTGCAAAAGTTCGTGCCACGAAGTTGCATCAGAATATTTCACAACGAACACACCCGATCCACCTTGTTGGACCCTAAACTGACGTTTTGGTGCGTTTCATACTATTTGGGTGCATTCGGGACCGTTTGGTTGCCTTACGAAACTCGGTGCAAAACGGGCCGAACTAGTGCAAAAGTTCGTGCCACGAAGTCGCGTCGGAATTTTTCGCAACGAAGGCACCCGATCCACCTTGTTGGACCCTAAACCGACATTTGGGTGCGTTTTGTACTATTTGGGTGGGTTCTGGATCGTTTGGTAGCCTTACGAAACTCAGTGCAAAACTGGCCGAACTTGTGCAAAAGTTCGTGCCACAAAGTTGCATCCAAAATTTTTCGCAACAAATGCACCCGATCCACCTTGTTAGACCCTAAACTGATGTTTTGGTGCGTTTCGTACTATTTGGGTGCATTCGGGACCGTTTGGTTGCCTTACGAAACTCGGGGCAAAACGGGCCGAACTAGTGCAAAAGTTCTCAACACGAAGTCGCATCGGAATTTTTCGCAACGAATTAACCCGATAAACCCTGTTGGACCCTAAACTGACATTTTGGTGTGTTTCGTACTATTTGGGTGCATTCGGGACCGTTTGGTTAACTTACGAAACTCGGTGCAAAACGGGCCGAACTAGTGCAAAAGTTCGTGCCACGAAGTCGCGTCGGAATTTTTCGTATCGAATGCACCCGATCCTCCCCATTGGACCCTAAATAGACGTTTTGGTGTGTTTCATACTATTTGGGCGCATTTCGGACCGTTTGGTTGCCTTACGAAACTCGGTGCAAAACGGGCCGAACTAGAGCAATAGTTCGTGCCACGAAGTCGCGTCGGAATTTTTCGCAACGAACGCACACGATCCACCCCGTTGGACCTCAAACCGATGTTTTGGTGCGTTTCATACTATTTGAGTGCATTCGGGACCACTTGGTTGCCTTACGAAACTCGGTGCAAAACGGGCCGAACTAGTGCAATAGTTCATGCCACGAAGTCGCGTCGGAATTTTTCGCAACGAAGGCACCCGATCCACCTTGTTGGACCCTAAACTGGCGTTTTGGTGCGTTTCATACTATTCGGGTGCATTCGGGACTGTTTGGTTGCCTTACGAAACTCGGTGCAAAACGGGCCGAACTAGTGCAATAGTTCGTGCCACGAAGTCGCGTCGGAATTTTTTGCAACGAACACACACGATCCACCCCGTTGGACCTAAAACCGATGTTTTGGAGCGTTTCGTACTATTTGGATGCATTCGGGACCGTTTGGTTGCCTTACGAAACTCGGTGTAAAACGGGCCGAACTAGTGCAATAGTTCGTGCCACGAAGTCGCATCGGAATTTCTCGTAACGAATGCACCCGATCCACCCCATTGGACCCTAAACTGACATTTTGGTGCGTTTCATACTATTTGGGTGCATTCGGGACAGTTTGGTTGCCTTACGAAACTCGGTGCAAAATGGGCCGAACTAGTCCAAAAGTTCGTGCCACGAAGTCGCATCGGAATTTTTCGCAACGAATGCAACCAATCCACCCCGTTGGAAACTAAACTGATGTTTTGGTGCGTTTCATACTATTTGGTTGCATTCGGGACCGTTTGGTTGCCTTACGAAACTTGGTGCAAAACGGGCCGAACTAGTGCAAAAGTTCGTTCCACGAAGTTGCATCAGAATTTTTCGCAACGAACGCACGAGATCCACTTTATTAGAACATAAACTGACGTTTTCGTGCGTTTCATACTATTTGGGTGCATTCGGGACCATTTGGTTGCCTTACGAAACTCGGTGCAAAACGGGCCGAACTAGTACAAAAGTTCGTGCCACGAAGTTGCATCAAAATTCTTCGCAACGAACACACTAGATCCACCTTGTTGGACCCTAAACTGACGTTTCGGTGCGTTTCGTACTATTTGGTGCATTCGGGACCGTTTGGTTGCCTTACGAAACTCGGTGCAAAACGGGCCGAACTAGTGCAAAAGTTCGTGCCACGAAGTTGCATCAGAATTCTTCGCAATGAATGCACCCGATCCACCTTGTTGGACCCTAAATTGGCGTTTTGGTGCATTTCGTACTATTTGGGTGCATTCGGGACTGTTTGGTTGCCTTACGAAACTCTGTGCAAAACGGGCCGAACTAGTGCAAAAGTTCGTGCCACGAAGTTGCATCAGAATTCTTCGCAATGAACGCACCCGATCCACCTTGTTGGACCCTAAACTGGCGTTTTGGTGCATTTCGTACTATTTGGGTGCATTTGGGACTGTTTGGTTGCCTTACGAAACTCTGTGCAAAACGGGCCGAACTAGTGCAAAAGTTCGTGACACGAAGTCGCATTGGAATTTTTCGCAACGAACGCACCCGGTCCACGTTGTTGGACCCTAAACTGATATTTTAGTGCGTTTCGTACTATTTGGGTTCATTCGGGACCGTTTGGTTGCCTTATGAAACTCGGTGTAAAACGGGCCGAACTAGTGCAAAAGTTTGTTCCACGAAGTTGCATCAGAATTTTTCGCAATGAACGCACCAGATCCAATTAGTTAGAACCTAAATTGACGTTTTCGTGTGTTTTGTACTATTTGGGTGCATTCGGAACCGTTTGCTTGCCTTACGAAACTCGGTGCAAAACGGGCCGAACTAGTGCAAAAGTTCGTACCACGAAGTTGCATCAGAATTCTTCGCAATGAATGCACCCGATCCACCTTGTTGGACCCTAAATTGGCGTTTTGGTGCATTTCGTACTATTTGGGTGCATTCGGGACTGTTTGGTTGCCTTACGAAACACTGTGCAAAACGGGCCGAACTAGTGCAAAAGTTCGTGCCACGAAGTTACATCAGAATTTTTCGCAACGAACGCACCCGATCCACCTTGTTGGACCCTAAACTGACATTTTGGTGCGTTTCGTACTATTTGGGTGCATTCGAGACCGTTTGGTTGCCTTACGAAACTCAGTGCAAAACATGCCGAACTAGTGCAAAAGTTCGTGCCACGAAGTTACATCAGAATTTTTCGCAACGAACGCACCCGATCCACCTTGTTGGACCCTAAACTGATGTTTTGGTGTGTTTCGTACTATTTGGGTGGGTTCTGGATCGTTTGGTAGCCTTACGAAACTCGGTGCAAAACTGGCCGAACTTGTGCAAAAGTTCGTGCCACAAAGTTGCATCAGAATTTTTCGCAACAAATGCACCCGATCCACCTTGTTAGACCCTAAACTGACGTTTTGGTGCGTTTCGTACTATTTGGGTGCATTCGGGACCGTTTGGTTGCCTTACGAAACTCGGGGCAAAACGGGCCGAACAGGTGCAAAAGTTCGTGCCACGAAGTCGCATCGGAATTTTTCGCTACGAATTAACCTGATAAACCCTGTTGGACCCTAAACTGACATTTTGGTGTGTTTCGTACTATTTGGGCGCATTCGGGACCGTTTGGTTAACTTACGAAACTCGGTGCAAAACGGGCCGAACTAGTGCAAAAGTTCGTGCCACGAAGTCGCGTCGGAATTTTTCGTATCGAATGCACCCGATCCTCCCCATTGGACCCTAAATAGACGTTTTGGTGTGTTTCATACTATTTGGGCGCATTTCGGACCGTTTGGTTGCCTTACGAAACTCGGTGCAAAACGGGCCGAACTAGAGCAATAGTTCGTGCCACGAAGTCACGTCGGAATTTTTCGCAGCGAATGCACACGATCCACCCCGTTTGACCTAAAACCGATGTTTTGGTGCGTTTCATACTATTTGAGTGCATTCGGGACCGCTTGGTTGCCTTACGAAACTCGGTGCAAAACGGGCCGAACTAGTGCAATAGTTCATGCCACGAAGTCGCGTCGGAATTTTTCGCAACGAAGGCACCCGACCCACCTTGTTGGACCCTAAACTGGCGTTTTGGTGCGTTTCATACTATTTGGGTGCATTCGGGACTGTTTGGTTGCCTTTCGAAACTCGGTGCAAAACGGGCCGAACTAGTGCAATAGTTCGTGCCACGAAGTCGCATCGGAATTTTTTGCAACGAATGATGAGGACACCACGAGTACGTCTACACCAGCAGCACCTTCTCTAGCGTCTCCAGATGCACCTCCACCCCAGGCGCCACCTTCTGGACCAATCACTCGGGCCCGTGCAAGAGAATTGAACTTCGTCATGCTACTGAAGAATGAAGGCCCAAAAGAATAGAAGCTGGCCCAACAGAGGCCCTTATGTGGGCGCCTAGGGCTGCGCCCTCCCCCTTTGCCCTGGACACCAGGGGCGGCGCCCCATCTCCTGGCCGCCCTTCCCTAGGGGCTGCGCCCCCTCTCCCTCTATTTATAGAGAAGTTTCTTTTCAATTCAGACTTGAGTTTTGTTTACATCTAGCTTTAGCTACTCTGGAACACGCGCAAAACAGCGCTGTCCTCGTGTATTCAGAACTCCACCTTCGAGAGATAATCAGATTGCTCGCATCCTTTTCTTGTTCGTTCTTCGATTGCGGACAGGAAACGATCTTCGTGATCAGGCTGATCTTGCATCAACAAGGTCGGTAACCACAGGGAGTTGGTTCAGCGATTGCATTGGCGCTTCGGGTTCGCTCGTCGTAGTCGGATCGTGAGGGTCATCTTCCGTCAAGTCGAATTTATCCCTACTCACCGAAAGATCGGGCACTCCGGCTCTATCAACGAACACACACGATCCACCCCGTTGGACCTAAAACCGATGTTTTGGAGCGTTTCGTACTATTTGGATGCATTCGGGACCGTTTGGTTGCCTTACGAAACTCGGTGTAAAACGGGCCGAACTAGTGCAATAGTTCGTGCCACGAAGTCGCATCGGAATTTCTCGTAACGAATGCACCCGATCCACCCCATTGGACCCTAAACTGACATTTTGGTGCGTTTCATACTATTTGGGTGCATTCGGGACTGTTTGGTTGCCTTACGAAACTCGGTGCAAAACGGGCCGAACTAGTCCAAAAGTTCGTGCCACGAAGTCGCATCGGAATTTTTCGCAACGAATGCAACCAATCCACCACGTTGGAAACTAAACTGATGTTTTGGTGCGTTTCATACTATTTGGGTGCATTCGGGACTGTTTGGTTGCCTTACGAAACTCGGTGCAAAACGGGCCGAACTAGTGCAAAAGTTCGTTCCACGAAGTTGCATCAGAATGTTTCGCAACGAACGCACGAGATCCACTTTATTAGAACATAAACTGACGTTTTCGTGCGTTTCATACTATTTGGGTGCATTCGGGACCGTTTGGTTGCCTTACGAAACTCGGTGCAAAACGGGCCGAACTAGTACAAAAGTTCGTGCCACGAAGTTGCATCAGAATTCTTCGCAACGAACACACCAGATCCACCTTGTTGGACCCTAAACTGACGTTTCGATGCGTTTCGTACTATTTGGGTGCATTCGGGACCGTTTGGTTGCCTTACGAAACTCAGTGCAAAACGGGCCGAACTAGTGCAAAAGTTCGTGCCACGAAGTTGCATCAGAATTCTTCGCAATGAATGCACCCGATCCACCTTGTTGGACCCTAAATTGGCGTTTTGGTGCCTTTCGTACTATTTGGGTGCATTCGGGACTGTTTGGTTGCCTTACGAAACTCTGTGCAAAACAGGCCGAACTAGTGCAAAAGTTCGTGCCACGAAGTTGCATCAGAATTCTTCGCAATGAACGCACCCGATCCACCTTGTTGGACCCTAAACTGGCGTTTTGGTGCATTTCGTACTATTTGGGTGCATTTGGGACTGTTTGGTTGCCTTACGAAACTCTGTGCAAAACGGGCCGAACTAGTGCAAAAGTTCGTGACACAAAGTCGCATTGGAATTTTTCGCAACAAACGCACCCGGTCCACGTTGTTGGACCCTAAATTGACATTTTAGTGCGTTTCGTACTATTTGGGTTCATTCGGGACCGTTTGGTTGCCTTACGAAACTCGGTGTAAAACGGGCCGAACTAGTGCAAAAGTTTGTTCCACGAAGTTGCATCAGAATTTTTCGCAACGAACGCACCAGATCCAATTTGTTAGAACCTAAACTGACGTTTTCGTGTGTTTTGTACTATTTGGGTGCATTCGGAATCGTTTGGTTGCCTTACGAAACTCGGTGCAAAACGGGCCGAACTAGTATAAAAGTTCGTGCCACGAAATTGCATCAGAATTCTTCGCAACGAACACGCCAGATCCACCTTGTTGGACCCTAAACTGATGTTTTGGTGCGTTTCGTACTATTCGGGTGCATTCGGGACCGTTTGGTTGCCTTACGAAACTCGGTGCAAAACGGGCCGAACTATTGCAAAAGCTCGTGCCACGAAGTTGCATCAGAATTCTTCGCAATGAACGCACCCGATCCACCTTGTTGGACCCTAAATTGGCGTTTTGGTGCATTTCGTGCTATTTGGGTGCATTCGGGACTGTTCGGTTGCCTTACGAAACTCTGTGCAAAACGGGCCGAACTAGTGCAAAAGTTCGTGCCACTTAGTTGCATCAGAATTCTTCGCAACAAACGCACCCGATCCACCTTGTTGGACCCTAAACTGGTGTTTTGGTGCATTTCATACTATTTGGGTGCATTCGGGACTGTTTGGTTGCCTTACGAAACACTGTGTAAAACGGGCCGAACTAGTGCAAAAGTTCGTGCCATGAAGTCGCATTGGAATTTTTCGCAATGAACGCACCCGATCCACCTTGTTGGACCCTAAACTGACATTTTGGTGCGTTTCATACTATTTGGGTGCATTCGGGACCGTTTTGTTGCCTTACGAAACTCAGTGCAAAACAGTCCGAACTAGTGCAAAAGTTCGTGCCACAAAGTTACATCAGAATTTTTCGCAACGAACGCACCCGATCCACCTTGTTGGACCCTAAACTGATGTTTTGGTGTGTTTCGTACTATTTGGGTGCATTCGGGAATGTTTAGTTGCCTTATGAAACTCGGTGCAAAACGGGCCGATTAGTGCAAAAGTTCGTGCCACGAAGTTGCATCAGAATATTTCACAACGAACACACCCGATCCACCTTGTTGGACCCTAAACTGACGTTTTGGTGCGTTTCGTACTATTTGGGTGGGTTCTGGATCGTTTGGTAGCCTTTCGAAACTCGGTGCAAAACAGGCCGAACTAGTGCAAAAGTTCGTGCCACGAAGTTGCATCAGAATATTTCACAACGAACACACCCGATCCACCTTGTTGGACCCTAAACTGGCGTTTTGGTGCGTTTCATACTATTTGGGTGCATTCGGGACCGTTTGGTTGCCTTACGAAACTCGGTGCAAAACAGGCCGACCTAGTGCAAAAGTTCGTGCCACGAAGTCGCTTCGGAATTTTTCGCAACGAAGGCACCTGATCCACCTTGTTGGACCCTGAACCGACATTTGGGTGCGTTTCGTACTATTTGGGTGGGTTCTGGACCGTTTGGTTGCCTTACGAAACTCGGGGCAAAACAGGCCGAACCAGTGCAAAAGTTAGTGCCACGAAGTCGCATCAGAATTTTTCGCAACGAATTAACCCGATAAACCCTGTTGGACCCTAAACTAACATTTTGGTGTGTTTCGTACTATTTGGGTGCATTCGGGACCGTTTGGTTAACTTACGAAACTCGGTGCAAAACGGGCCGAATTAGTGCAATAGTTCATGCCACGAAGTCGCGTCGGAATTTTTCGCAACGAAGGCACCCGATCCACCTTGTTGGACCCTAAACTGGCGTTTTGGTGCGTTTCATACTATTTGGGTGCATTCGGGACTGTTTGGTTGCCTTACGAAACTCGGTACAAAACGGGACGAACTAGTGCAATAGTTCGTGCCACGAAGTCGCGTCGGAATTTTTTGCAACGAACACACACGATCCACCCCGTTGGACCTAAAACCGATGTTTTGGTTCGTTTCATACTATTTGGATGCATTCGGGACCGTTTGGTTGCCTTACGAAACTCGGTGTAAAACGGGCCGAACTAGTGCAATAGCGAATGCCACGAAGTCGCATCGGAATTTTTTGCAACGAATGCACCCAATCCACCCCATTGGACCCTAAACTGACATTTTCGTGCGTTTCATACTATTTGGGTGCATTCGGGACTGTTTGGTTGCCTTACGAAACTCGGTGCAAAACGGGCCGAACTAGTCCAAAAGTTCGTGCCACGAAGTCGCATCGGAATTTTTCGCAACGAATGCAACCAATCCACCCCGTTGGAAACTAAACTGATGTTTTGGTGCGTTTCCTACTATTTGGTTGCATTCGGGACCGTTTGGTTGCCTTACGAAACTCGGTGCAAAACGGGCCGAACTAGTGCAAAAGTTCGTTCCACGAAGTTGCATCACAATTTTTCGCAACGAACGCACGAGATCCACTTTATTAGAACATAAACTGACGTTTTCGTGCGTTTCATACTATTTGGGTGCATTCGGGACCGTTTGGTTGCCTTACGAAACTCGGTGCAAAACGGGCCGAACTAGTACAAAAGTTCGTGCCACGAAGTTGCATCAGAATTCTTCGCAGCGAACGCACCCGATCCACCTTGTTGGACCCTAAACTGGCGTTTTGGTGCATTTCGTACTATTTGGGTGCATTCGGGACTGTTTGGTTGCCTTACGAAACTCGGTGAAAAACGGGCCGAACTTGTGCAAAAGTTCGTGCCACGAAGTTGCATCTGAATTTTTCGCAACGAACGCACCTGATCCACCTTGTTGGACCATAAACTGACGTTTTAGTGTGTTTCGTACTATTTGGGTGCATTCGGGACCGTTTGGTTGCCTTACGAAACTCGGTGTAAAACGGGCCGAACTAGTGCAATAGTTCATGCCACGAAGTCGCGTCGGAATTTTTCGCAACGAAGGCACCCGATCCACCTTGTTAGACCCTAAACTGGCGTTTTGGTGCGTTTCATACTATTTGGGTGCATTCGGGACTGTTTGGTTGCCTTACGAAACTCGGTGCAAAACGGGCCGAACTAGTGCAAAAGTTCGTGACACGAAGTCGCATTGGAATTTTTCGCAACGAACGCACCCGGTCCACGTTGTTGGACCCTAAACTGACATTTTAGTGCGTTTCGTACTATTTGGGTTCATTCGGGAGCGTTTGGTTGCCTTACGAAACTCAGTGCAAAACGGGACGAACTAGTGCAAAAGTTCGTGCCACGAAGTTACAACAGAATTTTTTGCAACGAACGCACCCGATCCACTTTGTTGGACCCTAAACTGATGCTTTGGTGCGTTTCATACTATTTGGGTGCATTCGGGACCGTTTAGTTGCCTTACGAAACTCGGTGCAAAACGGGCCGAACTAGTGCAAAAGTTCGTGCCACGAAGTTGCATTAGAATTTTTCACAACGAACACACCTGATCCACCTTGTTGGACCCTAAACTGACGTTTTGGTGCGTTTCGTACTATTTGGGTGCATTCGGATCGTTTGGTAGCCTTACGAAACTCGGTGCAAAACGGGCCGAACTTGTGCAAAAGTTCGTGCCACGAAGTTGCATCTGAATTTTTCGCAACGAACGCACCTGATCCACCTTGTTGGACCATAAACTGACGTTTTAGTGCGTTTCGTACTATTTGGGTGCATTCGGGACCGTTTGGTTGCCTTACGAAACTTGGTGTAAAACGGGCCGAACTAGTGCAATAGTTCATGCCACGAAGTCGCGTTGGAATTTTTCGCAACGAAGGCACCCGATCCACCTTGTTGGACCCTAAACTGGCGTTTTGGTGCGTTTCATACTATTTGGGTGCATTCGGGACTGTTTGGTTGCCTTACGAAACTCGGTGCAAAACGGGCCGAACTAGTGCAAAAGTTCGTGCCACGAAGTCGCGTCGGAATTTTTTGCAACGAACACACACGATCCACCCCGTTCGACCTAAAACCGATGTTTTGGTGCGTTTCGTACTATTTGGATGCAATCGGGACCGTTTGGTTGCCTTACGAAACTCGTTGTAAAACGGGCCGAACTAGTGCAAAAGTTCACGCCACGAAGTTGCATCCGAATTTTTCGCAACGAACACTCCCGATCCTCCCCAGTGGACCCTAAAATGACGTTTTGCTGCGTTTCATACTATTTGGGTGCATTCGGGACTGTTTGGTTGCCTTACGAAACTAGGTGCAAAACGGGCCGAACTAGACAAAAGTTCGTGCCACGAAGTCGCATCGGAATTTTTCGAAACGAATGCAACCAATCCACCCCGTTGGAAACTAAACTGATGTTTTGGTGGGTTTCGTACTATTTGGGTTCATTCGGTACCATTTGGTTGCCTTACGAAACTCGGAGCAAAATGGGCCGAACTAGAGCAAAATTCGTGCCACGAAGTCGCGTCGGAATTTTTCGCAACGAACACACACGATCCACCCCGTTGGACCTAAAACCGATGTTTTGCAGCGTTTCGTACTATTTGGATGCATTCGGGACCGTTTGGTTGCCTTACGAAACTCGGTGCAAAACGGGCCGAACTAGTACAAAAGTTCGTGCCACGAAGTTGCATCAGAATTCTTCGCAACGAACACACCAGATCCACATTGTTGGACCCTAAACTGACGTTTCGGTGCGTTTCATACTATTTGGTGCATTCGGGACCGTTTGGTTGCCTTACGAAACTCAGTGCAAAACGGGCCGAACTAGTGCAAAAGTTCGTGCCACGAAGTTGCATCAGAATTCTTCGCAATGAATGCACCCGATCCACCTTGTTGGACCCTAAATTGGTGTTTTGGTGCATTTCGTACTATTTGGGTGCATTCGGGACTGTTTGGTTGCCTTACGAAACTCGGTGCAAAACGGGCCGAACTAGTCCAAAAGTTTGTGCCACGAAGTCGCATCGGAATTTTTCGCAACGAATGCAACCAATCCACCCCGTTGGAAACATGTTTTGGTGCGTTTCATACTATTTGGTTGCATTCGGGACCGTTTGGTTGCCTTACGAAACTCGGTGCAAAACGGGCCGAACTAGTGCAAAAGTTCGTTCCACGAAGTTGCATCACAATTTTTCGCAACGAACGCACGAGATCCACTTTATTAGAACATAAACTGACGTTTTTGTGCGTTTCATACTATTTGGGTGCATTCGGGACCGTTTGGTTGCCTTACGAAACTCGGTGCAAAACGGGCCGAACTAGTACAAAAGTTCGTGCCACGAAGTTGCATCAGAATTCTTCGCAGCGAACGCACCCGATCCACCTTGTTGGACCCTAAACTGGCGTTTTGGTGCATTTCGTACTATTTGGGTGCATTCGGGACTGTTTGGTTGCCTTACGAAACTCGGTGCAAAACGGGCCGAACTTGTGCAAAAGTTCGTGCCACGAAGTTGCATCTGAATTTTTCGCAACGAACGCACCTGATCCACCTTGTTGGACCATAAACTGACGTTTTAGTGTGTTTCGTACTATTTGGGTGCATTCGGGACCGTTTGGTTGCCTTACGAAACTCGGTGTAAAACGGGCCGAACTAGTGCAATAGTTCATGCCACGAAGTCGCGTCGGAATTTTTCGCAACGAAGGCACCCGATCCACCTTGTTGGACCCTAAACTGGCGTTTTGGTGCGTTTCATACTATTTGGGTGCATTCGGGACTATTTGGTTGCCTTACGAAACTCGGTGCAAAACGGGCCGAACTAGTGCAAAAGTTCGTGACACGAAGTCGCATTGGAATTTTTCGCAACGAACGCACCCGGTCCACGTTGTTGGACCCTAAACTGACATTTTAGTGCGTTTCGTACTATTTGGGTTCATTCGGGAGCGTTTGGTTGCCTTACGAAACTCAGTGCAAAACGGGACGAACTAGTGGAAAAGTTCGTGCCACGAAGTTACAACAGAATTTTTCGCAACGAACGCACCCGATCCACTTTGTTGGACCCTAAACTGATGCTTTGGTGCGTTTCATACTATTTGGGTGCATTCGGGACCGTTTAGTTGCCTTACGAAACTCGGTGCAAAACGGGCCGAACTAGTGCAAAAGTTCGTGCCACGAAGTTGCATTAGAATTTTTCACAACGAACACACCTGATCCACCTTGTTGGACCCTAAACTGACGTTTTGGTGCGTTTCGTACTATTTGGGTGCATTCGGATCGTTTGGTAGCCTTACGAAACTCGGTGCAAAACGGGCCGAACTTGTGCAAAAGTTCGTGCCACGAAGTTGCATCTGAATTTTTCGCAACGAACGCACCTGATCCACCTTGTTGGACCATAAACTGACGTTTTAGTGCGTTTCGTACTATTTGGGTGCATTCGGGACCGTTTGGTTGCCTTACGAAACTCGGTGTAAAACAGGCCGAACTAGTGCAATAGTTCATGCCACGAAGTCGCGTCGGAATTTTTCGCAACGAAGGCACCCGATCCACCTTGTTGGACCCTAAACTGGCGTTTTGGTGCGTTTCATACTATTTGGGTGCATTTGGGACTGTTTGGTTGCCTTACGAAACTCGGTGCAAAACGGGCCGAACTAGTGCAAAAGTTCGTGCCACGAAGTCGCGTCGGAATTTTTTGCAACGAACACACACGATCCACCCCGTTCGACCTAAAACCGATGTTTTGGTGCGTTTCGTACTATTTGGATGCAATCGGGACCGTTTGGTTGCCTTACGAAACTCGTTGTAAAACGGGCCGAACTAGTGCAAAAGTTCACGCCACGAAGTTGCATCCGAATTTTTCGCAACGAACACTCCCGATCCTCCCCAGTGGACCCTAAAATGACGTTTTGCTGCGTTTCATACTATTTGGGTGCATTCGGGACTGTTTGGTTGCCTTACGAAACTAGGTGCAAAACGGGCCGAACTAGACAAAAGTTCGTGCCACGAAGTCGCATCGGAATTTTTCAAAACGAATGCAACCAATCCACCCCGTTGGAAACTAAACTGATGTTTTGGTGGGTTTCGTACTATTTGGGTTCATTCGGTACCATTTGGTTGCCTTACGAAACTCGGAGCAAAATGCGCCGAACTAGAGCAAAATTCGTGCCACGAAGTCGCGTCGGAATTTTTCGCAACGAACACACACGATCCACCCCGTTGGACCTAAAACCGATGTTTTGCAGCGTTTCGTACTATTTGGATGCATTCGGGACCGTTTGGTTGCCTTACGAAACTCGGTGCAAAACGGGCCGAACTAGTACAAAAGTTCGTGCCACGAAGTTGCATAAGAATTCTTCGCAACGAACACACCAGATCCACATTGTTGGACCCTAAACTGACGTTTCGGTGCGTTTCATACTATTTGGTGCATTCGGGACCGTTTGGTTGCCTTACGAAACTCAGTGCAAAACGGGCCGAACTAGTGCAAAAGTTCGTGCCACGAAGTTGCATCAGAATTCTTCGCAATGAATGCACCCGATCCACCTTGTTGGACCCTAAATTGGTGTTTTGGTGCATTTCGTACTATTTGGGTGCATTCGGGACTGTTTGGTTGCCTTACGAAACTCTGTGCAAAACGGGCCGAACTAGTGCAAAAGTTCGTGCCACTTAGTTGCATCAGAATTCTTCGCAACAAACGCACCCGATCCACCTTGTTGGACCCTAAACTGGTGTTTTGGTGCATTTCGTACAATTTGGGTGCATTCGGGACTGTTTGGTTGCCTTACGAAACACTGTGCAAAACGGGCCGAACTAGTGCAAAAGTTCGTGCCATGAAGTCGCATTGGAATTTTTCGCAACGAACGCACCCGATCCACCTTGTTGGACCCTAAACTGACATTTTGGTGCGTTTCGTACTATTTGGGTGCATTCGGGACCGTTTTGTTGCCTTACGAAACTCAGTGCAAAACAGGCCGAACTAGTGCAAAAGTTCGTGCCACGAAGTTACATTAGAATTTTTCGCAACGAACGCACCCGATCCACCTTGTTGGACCCTAAACTGATGTTTTGGTGTGTTTCGTACTATTTGGGTGCATTCGGGAACGTTTAGTTGCCTTATGAAACTCGGTGCAAAACGGGCCGAACTAGTGCAAAAGTTCGTGCCACGAAGTTGCATCAGAATATTTCACAACGAACACATCCGATCCACCTTGTTGGACCCTAAACTGACGTTTTGGTGCGTTTCGTACTATTTGGGTGGGTTCTGGATCGTTTGGTAGCCTTACGAAACTCGGTGCAAAACGGGCCGAACTAGTGCAAAAGTTCGTGCCACGAAGTTGCATCAAAATATTTCACAACGAACACACCCGATCCACCTTGTTGGACCCTAAACTGGCGTTTTGGTGCGTTTCATACTATTTGGGTGCATTCGGGACCGTTTGGTTGCCTTACGAAACTCGGTGCAAAACAGGCCGAACTAGTACAAAAGTTCGTGCCACGAAGTTGCATTAGAATTTTTCACAACAAACACACCTGATCCACCTTGTTGGACCCTAACCTGACGTTTTGGTGCGTTTCGTACTATTTGGGTGCATTCGCATCGTTTGGTAGCCTTACGAAACTCGGTGCAAAACGGGCCGAACTTGTGCAAAAGTTCGTGCCACGAAGTTGCATCTGAATTTTTCGCAACGAACGCACCTGATCCACCTTGTTGGACCATAAATTGACGTTTTAGTGCGTTTCGTACTATTTGGGTGCATTCGGGACCGTTTGGTTGCCTTACGAAACTCGGTGTAAAACGGGCCGAACTAGTGCAACAGTTCATGCCACGAAGTCGCGTCGGAATTTTTCGCAACGAAGGCACCCGATCCACCTTGTTGGACCCTAAACTGGCGTTTTGGTGCGTTTCATACTATTTGGGTGCATTCGGGACTGTTTGGTTGCCTTACGAAACTCGGTGCAAAACGGGCCGAACTAGTGCAAAAGTTCGTGCCACGAAGTCGCGTCGGAATTTTTTGCAACGAACACACATGATCCACCCCGTTCGACCTAAAACCGATGTTTTGGTGCGTTTCGTACTATTTGGATGCATTCGGGACCGTTTGGTTGCCTTACGAAACTCGTTGTAAAACGGGCCGAACTAGTGCAAAAGTTCGTGCCACGAAGTTGCATCCGAATTTTTCGCAACGAACACTCCCGATCCTCCCCAGTGGACCCTAAAATGACGTTTTGCTGCGTTTTATACTATTTGGGTGCATTCGGGACTGTTTGTTTGCCTTACGAAACTAGGTGCAAAACGGGCCGAACTAGACAAAAGTTCGTGCCACGAAGTCGCATCGGAATTTTTCGAAACGAATGCAACCAATCCACCCCGTTGGAAACTAAACTGATGTTTTGGTGGGTTTCGTACTATTTGGGTTCATTCGGTACCATTTGGTTGCCTTACGAAACTCGGAGCAAAATGGGCCGAACTAGTGCAAAATTCGTGCCACGAAGTCGCGTCGGAATTTTTCGCAACGAACACACCCAATCCTCCCCATTGGACCCTAAAATGACATTTTGGTGCGTTTCATACTATTTGGGTGCATTCGAAACCGTTTGGTTGCCTTACAAAACTCGGTGCAAAACGGGCCAAACTAGTGCAATAGTTCGTGCCACGAAGTCGTGCCGGAATTTTTCGCAACGAAGACACCCGATCCACCTTGTTGGACCCTAAACTAAAGTTTTAGAACATTTCGTACTATTTGGGTGCATTCGGGACCGTTTGGTTGCCTTACGAAACTCGGTGCAAAACGGGCCGAACTAGTGCAAAAGTTTGTTCCACGAAGTTGCATTAGAATTTTTCGCAACGAACGCACCAGATCCAATTTGTTAGAACCTAAACTGACGTTTTCGTGCGTTTCGTACTATTTGGGTGCATTCGGGACCGTTTGGTTGCCTTACGAAACTCGGTGCAAAACGGGCCGAACTAGTACAAAAGTTCGTGCCACGAAGCTGCATCAGAATTCTTCGCAACGAATTAACCCGATAAACCCTGTTGGACCCTAAACTGACATTTTGGTGTGTTTCATACTATTTGGGTGCATTCGGGACCGTTTGGTTAACTTACGAAACTCGGTGCAAAACGGGCCGAACTAGTGCAAAAGATCGTGCCACGAAGTCGCGTCGGAATTTTTCGTATCGAACACACCCGATCCTCCCCATTGGACCCTAAACAGACGTTTTGGTGTGTTTCATACTATTTGGGCGCATTTCGGACCGTTTGGTTGCCTTACGAAACTCGGTGCAAAACGGGCCGAACTAGAGCAATAGTTCGTGCCACGAAGTCGCGACGGAATTTTTCGCAACTAATGCACATGATCCACCCCGTTGGACCTAAAACCGATGTTTAGGTGCATTTCATACTATTTGAGTGCATTCGGGACCGTTTGGTTGCCTTACGAAACTCGGTGCAAAACGGGCCGAACTAGTGCAACAGTTCATGCCACGAAGTTGTGTCGGAATTTTTCGCAACGAAGGCACCCGATCCACCTTGTTGGACCCTAAACTGGCGTTTTGGTGCGTTTCATACTATTTGGGTGCATTCGGGACTGTTTGGTTGCCTTACGAAACTCGGTGCAAAACGGGCCGAACTAGTGCAATAGTTCGTGCCACGAAGTCGCGTCGGAATTTTTTGCAACGAACACACACGATCCACCCCGTTGGACCTAAAACCGATGTTGTGGTGCGTTTCGTACAATTTGGATGCATTCGGGACCGTTTGGTTGCCTTACGAAACTCGGTGTAAAACGGGCCGAACTAGTGCAATAGTTCGTGCCACGAAGTCGCATCGGAATTTTTCGCAACGAATGCACCCGATCCACCCCATTGGACCCTAAACTGACATTTTGGTGCGTTTCATACTATTTGGGAGCATTCGGGACTATTTGGTTGCCTTACGAAACTCGGTGCAAAACGGGCCGTACTAGTCCAAAAGTTCGTGCCACGAAGTCACATCGGAATTTTTCGCAACGAATGCAACCAATCCACCCCTTTGGAAACTAAACTGATGTTTTGGTGTGTTTCATACTATTTGGGTGCATTCGGGACCGTTTGGTTGCCTTACGAAACTCCGTGCAAAACAGGCCGAACTAGTGCAAAAGTTCGTTCCACGAAGTTGCATCAGAATTTTTCGCAACGAACGCACGGGATCCACTTTATTAGAACATAAACTGACATTTTCGTGCGTTTCATACTATTTGGGTGCATTCGGGACCGTTTGGTTGCCTTACGAAACTCGGTGCAAAACGGGCCGAACTAGTAAAAAAGTTCGTGCCACGAAGTTGCATCAGAATTCTTCGCAGCGAACGCACCCGATCCACCTTGTTGGACCCTAAACTGGCGTTTTGGTGCATTTCGTACTATTTGGGTGCATTCGGGACTGTTTGGTTGCCTTACGAAACTCGGTGCAAAACGGGCCGAACTAGTGCAAAAGTTCCTGACACGAAGTCGCATTGGAATTTTTCGCTACGAACGCACCCGGTCCACGTTGTTGGACCCTAAACTGACATTTTAGTGCGTTTCGTACTATTTGGGTTCATTCGGGAGTGTTTGGTTGCCTTACGATACTCAGTGCAAAACGGGCCGAACTAGTCCAAAAGTTCGTGCCACGAAGTCACATCAGAATTTTTCGCAACGAATGCAACCAGTCCACCCTGTTGGAAACTAAACTGATGTTTTGATGCGTTTCATACTATTTGGGTGCATTCGGGACCGTTTGGTTGCCTTACGAAACTCGGTGCAGAACGGGCCGAACTAGTGCAAAAGTTCGTTCCACGAAGTTGCATCAGAATTTTTAGCAACGAACGCACGAGATCCACTTTATTAGAACATAAACTGACGTTTTCGTGCGTTTCATACTATTTGGGTGCATTCGGGACCGTTTGGTTGCCTTACGAAACTCGGTGCAAAACGGGCCGAACTAGTACAAAAGTTCGTGCCACGAAGTTGCATCAGAATTCTTCGCAGCGAACACACTCGATCCACCTTGTTGGACCCTAAACTGGCGTTTTGGTGCATTTCGTACTGTTTGGGTGCATTCGGGACTGTTTGGTTGCCTTACGAAACTCGGTGCAAAACGGGCCGAACTAGTGCAAAGTTCGTGACACGAAGTCGCATTGGAATTTTTCTCAACGAACGCACCCGGTCCACGTTGTTGGACCCTAAACTGACATTTTAGTGCGTTTCGTACTATTTGGGTTCATTCGGGAGCGTTTGGTTGCCTTACGAAACTCAGTGCAAAACGGGCCGAACTAGTGCAAAAGTTCATGCCACGAAGTTACAACAGAATTTTTCGCAACGAATGCACCTGATCCACTTTGCTGGAACCTAAACTGATGCTTTGGTGCGTTTCGTACTATTTGGGTGCATTCGGGACCGTTTAGTTGCCTTACGAAACTCGGTGCAAAACGGGCCGAACTAGTGCAATAGTTCGTGCCACGAAGTTGCATTAGAATTTTTCACAACGAACACACCTGATCCACCTTGTTGGACCCTAAACTGACGTTTTGGTGTGTTTCGTACTATTTGGGTGCATTCGGATCGTTTGGTAGCCTTACGAAACTCGGTGTAAAACGGGCCGAACTAGTGCAAAAGTTTGTGCCACGAAGTTACATCAGAATTTTTCGCAACGAACGCACCCGATCCACCTTGTTGGACCCTAAACTGATGTTTTGGTGTGTTTCGTACTATTTGGGTGCATTCGGGAACGTTTAGTTGCCTTATGAAACTCGGTGCAAAACGGGCCGAACTAGTGCAAAAGTTCGTGCCACGAAGTTGCATCAGAATATTTCACAACGAACACACCCGATCCACCTTGTTGGACCCTAAACTGACGTTTTGGTGCGTTTCGTACTATTTGGGTGGGTTCTGGATCGTTTGATAGCCTTACGAAACTCGGTGCAAAACGGGCCGAACTAGTGCAAAAGTTCGTGCCACGAAGTTGCATCAGAATATTTCACAACGAACACACCCGATCCACCTTGTTGGACCCTAAACTGACGTTTTGGTGCGTTTCATACTATTTGGGTGCTTTCGGGACCGTTTGGTTGCCTTACGAAACTCGGTGCCACAAAAGTTCGTGCCACAAAGTTGCATCAGAATTTTTCGCCACAAATGCACCCAATCCACCCCGTTGGAAACTAAACTGATGTTTTGGTGGGTTTCATACTATTTGGGTTCATTCCGTACCGTTTGGTTGCCTTACGAAACTCGGAGCAAAATGGGCCGAACTAGTGCAAAATTCGTGCCACGACGTCGCGTCGGAATTTTTCGCAACGAACACACCCAATCCTCCCCATTGGACCCTAAAATAACATTTTGGTGTGTTTCATACTATTTGGGTGCATTCGAAACCGTTTGGTTGCCTTACGAAACTCGGTGCAAAACGGGCCAAACTAGTGCAATAGTTCGTGCCACGAAGTCGTGCCGGAATTTTTCGCAACGAAGACACCCGATCCACCTTGTTGGACCCTAAACTAAAGTTTTAGAACATTTCGTACTATTTGGGTGCATTCGGGACCGTTTGGTTGCCTTACGAAACTCGGTGCAAAACGGGCCGAACTAGTGCAAAAGTTTGTTCCACGAAGTTGCATTAGAATTTTTCGCAACGAACGCACCAGATCCAATTTGTTAGAACCTAAACTGACGTTTTCGTGCGTTTCGTACTATTTGGGTGGGTTCTGGATCGTTTGGTAGCCTTACGAAACTCGGTGCAAAACGGGCCGAACTTGTGCAAAAGTTCGTGCCACAAAGTTGCATCAGAATTTTTCACAACAAATGCACCTGATCCACCTTGTTAGACCCTAAACTGATGTTTTGGTGCGTTTCGTACTATTTGGGTGCATTCGGGACCGTTTGGTTAACTTACGAAACTCGGTGCAAAACGGGCCGAACTAGTGCAAAAGTTCGTGCCACGAAGTCGCATCGGAATTTTTCGCAACGAATTAACCCGATAAACCCTGTTGGACCCTAAACTGACATTTTGGTGTGTTTCATACTATTTGGGTGCATTCGGGACCGTTTGGTTAACTTACGAAACTCGGTGCAAAACGGGCCGAACTAGTGCAAAAGATCGTGCCACGAAGTCGCGTCGGAATTTTTCGTATCGAACACACCCGATCCTCCCCATTGGACCCTAAACAGACGTTTTGGTGTGTTTCATACTATTTGGGCGCATTTCGGACCGTTTGGTTGCCTTACGAAACTCGGTGCAAAACGGGCCGAACTAGAGCAATAGTTCGTGCCACGAAGTCGCGACGGAATTTTTCGCAACTAATGCACATGATCCACCCCGTTGGACCTAAAACCGATGTTTAGGTGCATTTCATACTATTTGAGTGCATTCGGGACCGTTTGGTTGCCTTACGAAACTCGGTGCAAAACGGGCCGAACTAGTGCAACAGTTCATGCCACGAAGTTGTGTCGGAATTTTTCGCAACGAAGGCACCCGATCCACCTTGTTGGACCCTAAACTGGCGTTTTGGTGCGTTTCATACTATTTGGGTGCATTCGGGACTGTTTGGTTGCCTTACGAAACTCGGTGCAAAACGGGCCGAACTAGTGCAATAGTTCGTGCCACGAAGTCGCGTCGGAATTTTTTGCAACGAACACACACGATCCACCCCGTTGGACCTAAAACCGATGTTGTGGTGCGTTTCGTACAATTTGGATGCATTCGGGACCGTTTGGTTGCCTTACGAAACTCGGTGTAAAACGGGCCGAACTAGTGCAATAGTTCGTGCCACGAAGTCGCATCGGAATTTTTCGCAACGAATGCACCCGATCCACCCCATTGGACCCTAAACTGACATTTTGGTGCGTTTCATACTATTTGGGAGCATTCGGGACTATTTGGTTGCCTTACGAAACTCGGTGCAAAACGGGCCGTACTAGTCCAAAAGTTCGTGCCACGAAGTCACATCGGAATTTTTCGCAACGAATGCAACCAATCCACCCCTTTGGAAACTAAACTGATGTTTTGGTGTGTTTCATACTATTTGGGTGCATTCGGGACCGTTTGGTTGCCTTACGAAACTCCGTGCAAAACAGGCCGAACTAGTGCAAAAGTTCGTTCCACGAAGTTGCATCAGAATTTTTCGCAACGAACGCACGGGATCCACTTTATTAGAACATAAACTGACATTTTCGTGCGTTTCATACTATTTGGGTGCATTCGGGACCGTTTGGTTGCCTTACGAAACTCGGTGCAAAACGGGCCGAACTAGTAAAAAAGTTCGTGCCACGAAGTTGCATCAGAATTCTTCGCAGCGAACGCACCCGATCCACCTTGTTGGACCCTAAACTGGCGTTTTGGTGCATTTCGTACTATTTGGGTGCATTCGGGACTGTTTGGTTGCCTTACGAAACTCGGTGCAAAACGGGCCGAACTAGTGCAAAAGTTCCTGACACGAAGTCGCATTGGAATTTTTCGCTACGAACGCACCCGGTCCACGTTGTTGGACCCTAAACTGACATTTTAGTGCGTTTCGTACTATTTGGGTTCATTCGGGAGTGTTTGGTTGCCTTACGATACTCAGTGCAAAACGGGCCGAACTAGTCCAAAAGTTCGTGCCACGAAGTCACATCAGAATTTTTCGCAACGAATGCAACCAGTCCACCCTGTTGGAAACTAAACTGATGTTTTGATGCGTTTCATACTATTTGGGTGCATTCGGGACCGTTTGGTTGCCTTACGAAACTCGGTGCAGAACGGGCCGAACTAGTGCAAAAGTTCGTTCCACGAAGTTGCATCAGAATTTTTAGCAACGAACGCACGAGATCCACTTTATTAGAACATAAACTGACGTTTTCGTGCGTTTCATACTATTTGGGTGCATTCGGGACCGTTTGGTTGCCTTACGAAACTCGGTGCAAAACGGGCCGAACTAGTACAAAAGTTCGTGCCACGAAGTTGCATCAGAATTCTTCGCAGCGAACACACTCGATCCACCTTGTTGGACCCTAAACTGGCGTTTTGGTGCATTTCGTACTGTTTGGGTGCATTCGGGACTGTTTGGTTGCCTTACGAAACTCGGTGCAAAACGGGCCGAACTAGTGCAAAGTTCGTGACACGAAGTCGCATTGGAATTTTTCTCAACGAACGCACCCGGTCCACGTTGTTGGACCCTAAACTGACATTTTAGTGCGTTTCGTACTATTTGGGTTCATTCGGGAGCGTTTGGTTGCCTTACGAAACTCAGTGCAAAACGGGCCGAACTAGTGCAAAAGTTCATGCCACGAAGTTACAACAGAATTTTTCGCAACGAATGCACCTGATCCACTTTGCTGGAACCTAAACTGATGCTTTGGTGCGTTTCGTACTATTTGGGTGCATTCGGGACCGTTTAGTTGCCTTACGAAACTCGGTGCAAAACGGGCCGAACTAGTGCAATAGTTCGTGCCACGAAGTTGCATTAGAATTTTTCACAACGAACACACCTGATCCACCTTGTTGGACCCTAAACTGACGTTTTGGTGTGTTTCGTACTATTTGGGTGCATTCGGATCGTTTGGTAGCCTTACGAAACTCGGTGTAAAACGGGCCGAACTAGTGCAAAAGTTTGTGCCACGAAGTTACATCAGAATTTTTCGCAACGAACGCACCCGATCCACCTTGTTGGACCCTAAACTGATGTTTTGGTGTGTTTCGTACTATTTGGGTGCATTCGGGAACGTTTAGTTGCCTTATGAAACTCGGTGCAAAACGGGCCGAACTAGTGCAAAAGTTCGTGCCACGAAGTTGCATCAGAATATTTCACAACGAACACACCCGATCCACCTTGTTGGACCCTAAACTGACGTTTTGGTGCGTTTCGTACTATTTGGGTGGGTTCTGGATCGTTTGATAGCCTTACGAAACTCGGTGCAAAATGGGCCGAACTAGTGCAAAAGTTCGTGCCACGAAGTTGCATCAGAATATTTCACAACGAACACACCCGATCCACCTTGTTGGACCCTAAACTGACGTTTTGGTGCGTTTCATACTATTTGGGTGCTTTCGGGACCGTTTGGTTGCCTTACGAAACTCGGTGCCACAAAAGTTCGTGCCACAAAGTTGCATCAGAATTTTTCGCCACAAATGCACCCAATCCACCCCGTTGGAAACTAAACTGATGTTTTGGTGGGTTTCATACTATTTGGGTTCATTCCGTACCGTTTGGTTGCCTTACGAAACTCGGAGCAAAATGGGCCGAACTAGTGCAAAATTCGTGCCACGACGTCGCGTCGGAATTTTTCGCAACGAACACACCCAATCCTCCCCATTGGACCCTAAAATAACATTTTGGTGTGTTTCATACTATTTGGGTGCATTCGAAACCGTTTGGTTGCCTTACGAAACTCGGTGCAAAACGGGCCAAACTAGTGCAATAGTTCGTGCCACGAAGTCGTGTCAGAATTTTTCGCAACGAAGACACCCGATCCACAATGTTGGACCCTAAACTAAAGTTTTAGAGCGTTTTGTACTATTTGGGTGCATTCAGGACCGTTTGGTTGCCTTACGAAATTCGGTGCAAAACGGGCCGAACTAGTGCAAAAGTTTGTTCCACGAAGTTGCATCAGAATTTTTCGCAACGAACGCACCAGATCCAATTTGTTAGAACCTAAACTGACGTTTTCGTGCGTTTTGTACTATTTGGGTGCATTCGGGACCGTTTGGTTGCCTTACGAAACTCGGTGTAAAACGGACCGAACTAGTACAAAAGTTCGTGCCACGAAGTTGCATCAGAATTCTTCGCAACGAACACACCAGATCCACCTTGTTGGACCCTAAACTGATGTTTTGGTGCGTTTCGTAGTATTTGGGTGCATTCGGGACCGTTTGGTTGCCTTACGAAACTAGGTGCAAAACGGGCCGTACTAGTGCAAAAGTTCGTGCCACGAAGTTGCATCAGAATTCTTCGCAATGAACGCACCCGATCCACCTTGTTGGACCCTAAATTGGCGTTTTGGTGCATTTCGTACTATTTGGGTGCATTCGGGACTGTTTGGTCGCCTTACAAAACTCTGTGCAAAACGGGCCGAACTAGTGCAAAAGTTCGTGCCACGAAGTCGCATTGGAAGTTTTCGCAACGAACACACCTGATCCACCTTGTTGGACCCTAAACTGACATTTTGGTGCATTTCATACTATTTGGGTGCATTCGGGACCGTTTGGTTGCCTTACGAAACTCGGTGTAAAACGGGCCGAACTAGTGCAATAGTTCGTGCCACGAAGTCGCATCGGATTTTTTTCGCAACGAACACACCCGATCCACCCCATTCGACCCTAAACTAACATTATGGTGCGTTTCATACTATTTGGGTCCATTCGGCACTGTTTGGTTGCTTTACGAAACTCGGTGCAAAACAAGCCGAACTAGTGCAAAAGTTCGTGCAACGAAGTCGCATCGGATTTTTTCGCAACGAACACACCCGATCCACCTTGTTGGACCCTAAACTGGCGTTTTGGTGCGTTTCATACTATTTGGGTGCATTCCGGACTGTTTGGTTGCCTTACGAAACTCGGTGCAAAACGGGCTGAACTAGTGCAAAAGTTCGTGCCACGAAGTTGCATCAGAATTTTTTGCAACGAACACACCCGATCCTACCCATTGGACCCTAAAATGACCTTTTGCTGTGTTTCATACTATTTGGGTGCATTCGGGACCGTTTGGCTACCTTATGAAAATCGGTGCAAAACGGGCCGAACTAGAGCAATAGTTCATGCAACGAGGTCGCGTCGGAATTTTTCGCAACGAAGGCACCCGATCCACCTTGTTGGACCCCGAACTGACGTTTTGGTGCGTTTCGTACTATTTGGGTGCATTCGGGACCGTTTGGTTGCCTTGCGAAACTCGGTGTAAAACGGGCCGAATTAGTACAATAGTTCGTGCCACGAAGTAGCATCGGAATTTTTCGCAACGAACGCACCCGATCCACCCCATTGGAGCCGAAACTAACATTTTGGTGTGTTTCATACTATTTGGGTGCATTCGGGACTGTTTAGTTGCCTTACGAAACTCGGTGCAAAACCGGCCGAACTAGTCCAAAAGTTCGTGCCACGAAGTCGCGTCGGAATTTTTCGCAACGAACAAACCCAATCCTCCCCATTGGACCCTAAAATGACGTTTTGGTGTGTTTCATACTATTTGGGTGCATTCGAAACCGTTTGGTTGCCTTACGAAACTCGGTGCAAAACGGGCCAAACTAGTGCAATAGTTCGTGCCACGAAGTCGCGTCGGAATTTTTCGCAACGAAGGCACCCGATCCACCATGTTGGACCCTAAACTAAAGTTTTAGAGCGTTTTGTACTATTTGGGTGCATTCGGGACCGTTTGGTTGCCTAACGAAACTCGGTGCAAAACGGACCGAACTAGTGCAAAAGTTCGTTCCACGAAGTTGCATCAGAATTTTTCGCAACGAACGCACCAGATCCACTTTGTTAGAACCTAAACTGACGTTTTCGTGCGTTTTGTACTATTTGGGTGCATTCGGGACCGTTTGGTTGCCTTACGAAACTCGGTGCAAAACGGGCCGAACTAGTACAAAAGTTCGTGCCACGAAGTTGCATCAGAATTCTTCGCAACGAACGCACCAGATCCTCCTTTTTGGACCCTACACTGACGTTTTGGTGCGTTTCGTACTATTTGGATGCATTCGGGACCGTTTGGTTGCCTTACGAAACTCGGTGCAAAACGGGCCGAACTAGTGCAAAAGTTCGTGCCACGAAGTTGCATCAGAATTCTTCGCAACGAACGCACCCGATCCACCTTGTTGGACCCTAAATTGGCGTTTTGGTGCATTTCGTACTATTTGGGTGCATTCGGGACTGTTTGGTTGCCTTACGAAACTGTGTGCAAAACGGGCCGAACTAGTGCAAAACTTCGTGCCACGAAGTCGCATTGGAATTTTTCGCAACGAACGCACCCGATCCACCTTGTTGGACCAAAAACTGACGTTTTGGTGCATTTCGTACTATTTGGGTGCATTCGGGACCGTTTGGTTGCCTTACGAAAATCGGTGCAAAACGGGCCGAACTAGTGCAAAAGTTCGTGCCACGAAGTCGCATCGGAAGTTTTCGCAACGAATTAACCCGATCCACCCCGTTGGATCCTAAACTGACATTTTGGTGCGTTTCGTACTATTTGGGTGCATTCGGGACCGTTTGGTTGCCTTACGAAACTCGGTGTAAAACGGGCCGAACTAGTGCAATAGTTCGTGCCACGAAGTTGCATCTGAATTTTTCGCAACAAACACACCCGATGCACCCCATTGGACCCTAAACTGACATTATGGTGCGTTTCATACTATTTGGGTGCATTCGAAACCGTTTGGTTGCCTTACGAAACTCGGTGCAAAACGGGCTGAACTAGTGCAATAGTTCGTGCCACGAAGTCGCGTCGGAATTTTTCGCAACGAAGGCACCTGATTCACCTTGTTGGACCCTAAACTAAAGTTTTAGAGCATTTCATACTATTTGGGTGCATTCGAGACCGTTTGGTTGCCTACGAAACTCGGTGCAAAACGGGCCGAACTAGTGCAATAGTTCGTGCCACGAAGTCGCGTCGGAATTTTTCGCAACGAAGGCACCTGATCCACCTTGTTGGACCCTAAACTAAAGTTTTAGAGCATTTCATACTATTTGGGTGCATTCGAAACCGTTTGGTTGCCTTACGAAACTCGGTGCAAAACGGGCCAAACTAGTGCAATAGTTCGTGCCACGAAGTTGCATCGGAATTTTTCGCAACGAAGGCACCCGATCCACCTTGTTGGACCCTAAACTAAAGTTTCAGAGCGTTTAGTACTATTTGGGTGCATTCGAGACTGTTTGGTTGCCTTACGAAACTCGGTGCAAAACGGGCCGAACTAGTGCAAAAGTTCGTTCCTCGAAGTTGCATCGGAATTTTTCGCAACGAACGCACCAGATCCACTTTGTTAGAACCTAAACTGACATTTTCGTGTGTTTTGTACTATTTGGGTGCATTCGGGACCGTTTGGTTGCCTTACGAAACTCGGTGCAAAACGGGCCGAACTCGTACAAAAGTTCGTGCCACGAAATTGCATCAGAATTCTTCGCAACGAACACACCAGATCCACCTTGTTGGACCCTAAACTGGGGTTTTGGTGCGTTTCGTACTATTTGGGTGCATTCGGGACCGTTTGGTTGCCTTACGAAAGTCGGTGCAAAACGGGCCGAACTAGTGCAAAAGTTCATGCCACGAAGTCGCATCGGAAGTTTTCGCAACAAATTAACCCGATCCACCCCGTTGGACCCTAAACTGACATTTTGGTGCGTTTCGTACTATTTGGGTGCATTCGGGACCGTTTGGTTACCTTACGAAACTCGGAGCAAAATGGGCCGAACTAGTGCAAAATTCGTGCCACGAAGTCGCATCGGAATTTTTCGCAACGAACACACCCAATCCTCCCCATTGGACCCTAAAATGACGTTTTGGTGCGTTTCCTACTATTTGGGTGCATTCGAAACCATTTGGTTGCCTTACGAAACTCGGTGCAAAACGGTCCAAACTAGTGCAATAGTTCGTGCCACGAAGTCGCGTCGAATTTTTCGCAACGAAGCACCTGATCCGCCTTGTTGGACCCTAAACTAAAGTTTTAGAGCGTTTCGTACTATTTGGGTGCATTCAGGACCGTTTGGTTGCCTTACGAAACTCGGTGCAAAACGGGCCGAACTAGTGCAAAAGTTCGTTCCACGAAGTTGCATCAGAATTTTTCGCAACGAACGCACCAAATCCACTTTGTTGGAACCTAAACTGACGTTTTCGTGCGTTTTGTACTATTTGGGTGCATTCGGGACCGTTTGGTTGCCTTACGAAACTCGGTGCAAAACGGGCCGAACTATTACAAAAGTTCATGCCACGAAGTTGCATCAGAATTCTACGCAACGAACGCACCCGATCCACCTTGTTGGACCCTAAACTGATATTTTGGTGCGTTTCGTACTATTTGGGTGCATTCGGGACCGTTTGGTTGCCTTACGAAACTCAGTGCAAAATGGGCCGAACTAGTGCAAAAGTTCGTGCCACAAAGTTACATCAGAATTTTTCGCAACGAACGCACCCGATCCACCTTGTTGGACCCTAAACTGATGTTTTGGTGCGTTTCGTACTATTTGGGTGCATTTGGGACCGTTTAGTTGCCTTACGAAACTCGGTGCACAACAGGCCGAACTAGTGCAAAAGTTCGTGCCACGAAGTTGCATCAGAATTTTTCACAACGAACACACCCGATCCACCTTGTTGGACCCTAAACTGACGTTTTGGTGCGTTTCGTTCTATTCGGGTGGGTTCTGGATCGTTTGGTAGTCTTACGAAACTCGGTGCAAAACGGGCCGAACTTGTGCAAAAGTTCGTGCCACGAAGTTGCATCTGAATTTTTCACAACGAACACACCCGATCCACCATGTTGGACCCTAAACTGATGTTTTGGTGCGTTTCGTACTATTTGGGTGCATTCGGGACCGTTTGGTTGCCTTACGAAACTCGGTGTAAAACGGGCCGAACTAGTGCAATAGTTCGTGCCACGAAGTCGCATCGGATTTTTTTCGCAACGAACACACCCGATCCACCCCATTCGACCCTAAACTAACATTATGGTGCGTTTCATACTATTTGGGTCCATTCGGCACTGTTTGGTTGCTTTACGAAACTCGGTGCAAAACAAGCCGAACTAGTGCAAAAGTTCGTGCAACGAAGTCGCATCGGATTTTTTCGCAACGAACGCACCCGATCCACCTTGTTGGACCCTAAACTGGCGTTTTGGTGCGTTTCGTACTATTTGGGTGCATTCCGGACTGTTTGGTTGCCTTACGAAACTCGGTGCAAAACGGGCCGAACTAGTGCAAAAGTTCGTGCCACGAAGTTGCATCAGAATTTTTCGCAACGAACACACCCGATCCTACCCATTGGACTCTAAAATGACCTTTTGCTGCGTTTCATACTATTTGGGTGCATTCGGGACCGTTTGGCTACCTTATGAAAATCGGTGCAAAACGGGCCGAACTAGAGCAATAGTTCATGCAACGAGGTCGCGTCGGAATTTTTCGCAACGAAGGCACCCGATCCACCTTGTTGGACCCCGAACTGACGTTTTGGTGCGTTTCGTACTATTTGGGTGCATTCGGGACCGTTTGGTTGCCTTGCGAAACTCGGTGTAAAACGGGCCGAATTAGTACAATAGTTCGTGCCACGAAGTAGCATCGGAATTTTTCGCAACGAACGCACCCGATCCACCCCATTGGAGCCTAAACTAACATTTTGGTGTGTTTCATACTATTTGGGTGCATTCGGGACTGTTTGGTTGCCTTACGAAACTCGGTGCAAAACGGGCCGAACTAGTCCAAAAGTTCGTGCCACGAAGTCGCGTCGGAATTTTTCGCAACGAACAAACCCAATCCTCCCCATTGGACCCTAAAATGACGTTTTGGTGTGTTTCATACTATTTGGGTGCATTCGAAACCGTTTGGTTGCCTTACGAAACTCGGTGCAAAACGGGCCAAACTAGTGCAATAGTTCGTGCCACGAAGTCGCGTCGGAATTTTTCGCAACGAAGGCACCCGATCCACCTTGTTGGACCCTAAACTAAAGTTTTAGAGCGTTTTGTACTATTTGGGTGCATTCGGGACCGTTTGGTTGCCTAACGAAACTCGGTGCAAAACGGACCGAACTAGTGCAAAAGTTCGTTCCACGAAGTTGCATCAGAATTTTTCGCAACGAACGCACCAGATCCACTTTGTTAGAACCTAAACTGACGTTTTCGTGCGTTTTGTACTATTTCGGTGCATTCGGGACCGTTTGGTTGCCTTACGAAACTCGGTGCAAAACGGGCCGAACTAGTACAAAAGTTCGTGCCACGAAGTTGCATCAGAATTCTTCGCAACGAACGCACCAGATCCTCCTTTTTGGACCCTAAACTGACGTTTTGGTGCGTTTCGTACTATTTGGATGCATTCGGGACCGTTTGGTTGCCTTACGAAACTCGGTGCAAAACGGGCCGAACTAGTGCAAAAGTTCGTGCCACGAAGTTGCATTAGAATTCTTCGCAACGAACGCACCCGATCCACCTTGTTGGACCCTAAATTGGCGTTTTGGTGCATTTCGTACTATTTGGGTGCATTCGGGACTGTTTGGTTGCCTTACGAAACTGTGTGCAAAACGGGCCGAACTAGTGCAAAACTTCGTGCCACGAAGTCGCATTGGAATTTTTCGCAACGAACGCACCCGATCCACCTTGTTGGACCAAAAACTGACGTTTTGGTGCATTTCGTACTATTTGGGTGCATTCGGGACCGTTTGGTTGCCTTACGAAACTCGGTGCAAAACGGGCCGAACTAGTGCATAAGTTCGTGCCACGAAGTCGCATCGGAAGTTTTCACAACGAATTAACCCGATCCACCCCGTTGGATCCTAAACTGACATTTTGGTGCGTTTCGTACTATTTGGGTGCATTCGGGACCGTTTGGTTGCCTTACGAAACTCATTGTAAAACGGGCCGAACTAGTGCAATAGTTCGTGCCACGAAGTTGCATCTGAATTTTTCGCAACAAACACACCCGATGCACCCCATTGGACCCTAAACTGACATTATGGTGCGTTTCATACTATTTGGGTGCATTCGAAACCGTTTGGTTGCCTTACGAAACTCGGTGCAAAAAGGGCTGAACTAGTGCAATAGTTCGTGCCACGAAGTCGCGTCGGAATTTTTCGCAACGAAGGCACCTGATTCACCTTGTTGGACCCTAAACTAAAGTTTTAGAGCATTTCATACTATTTGGGTGCATTCGAGACCGTTTGGTTGCCTTACGAAACTCGGTGCAAAACGGGCCGAACTAGTGCAATAGTTCGTGCCACGAAGTCGCGTCGGAATTTTTCGCAACGAAGGCACCTGATCCACCTTGTTGGACCCTAAACTAAAGTTTTAGAGCATTTCATACTATTTGGGTGCATTCGAAACCGTTTGGTTGCCTTACGAAACTCGGTGCAAAACGGGCCAAACTAGTGCAATAGTTCGTGCCACGAAGTTGCATCGGAATTTTTCGCAACGAAGGCACCCGATCCACCTTGTTGGACCCTAAACTAAAGTTTCAGAGCGTTTAGTACTATTTGGGTGCATTCGAGACCGTTTGGTTGCCTTACGAAACTCGGTGCAAAACGGGCCGAACTAGTGCAAAAGTTCGTTCCTCGAAGTTGCATCGGAATTTTTCGCAACGAACGCACCAGATCCACTTTGTTAGAACCTAAACTGACATTTTCGTGTGTTTTGTACTATTTGGGTGCATTCGGGACCGTTTGGTTGCCTTACGAAACTCGGTGCAAAACGGGCCGAACTCGTACAAAAGTTCGTGCCACGAAATTGCATCAGAATTCTTCGCAACGAACACACCAGATCCACCTTGTTGGACCCTAAACTGAGGTTTTGGTGCGTTTCGTACTATTTGGGTGCATTCGGGACCGTTTGGTTGCCTTACGAAAGTCGGTGCAAAACGGGCCGAACTAGTGCAAAAGTTCATGCCACGAAGTCGCATCGGAAGTTTTCGCAACAAATTAACCCGATCCACCCCGTTGGACCCTAAACTGACATTTTGGTGCGTTTCGTACTATTTGGGTGCATTCGGGACCGTTTGGTTACCTTACGAAACTCGGAGCAAAATGGGCCGAACTAGTGCAAAATTCGTGCCACGAAGTCGCATCGGAATTTTTCGCAACGAACACACCCAATCCTCCCCATTGGACCCTAAAATGACGTTTTGGTGCGTTTCCTACTATTTGGGTGCATTCGAAACCATTTGGTTGCCTTACGAAACTCGGTGCAAAACGGTCCAAACTAGTGCAATAGTTCGTGCCACGAAGTCGCTTCGAATTTTTCGCAACGAAGGCACCTGATCCGCCTTGTTGGACCCTAAACTAAAGTTTTAGAGTGTTTCGTACTATTTCGGTGCATTCAGGACCGTTTGGTTGCCTTACGAAACTCGGTGCAAAACGGGCCGAACTAGTGCAAAAGTTCGTTCCACGAAGTTGCATCAGAATTTTTCGCAACGAACGCACCAAATCCACTTTGTTGGAACCTAAACTGACGTTTTCGTGCGTTTTGTACTATTTGGGTGCATTCGGGACCGTTTGGTTGCCTTACGAAACTCGGTGCAAAACGGGCCGAACTATTACAAAAGTTCATGCCACGAAGTTGCATCAGAATTCTACGCAACGAACGCACCCGATCCACCTTGTTGGACCCTAAACTGATATTTTGGTGCGTTTCGTACTATTTGGGTGCATTCGGGACCGTTTGGTTGCCTTACGAAACTCAGTGCAAAATGGGCCGAACTAGTGCAAAAGTTCGTGCCACAAAGTTACATCAGAATTTTTCGCAACGAACGCACCCGATCCACCTTGTTGGACCCTAAACTGATGTTTTGGTGCGTTTCGTACTATTTGGGTGCATTTGGGACCGTTTAGTTGCCTTACGAAACTCGGTGCACAACAGGCCGAACTAGTGCAAAAGTTCGTGCCACGAAGTTGCATCAGAATTTTTCACAACGAACACACCCGATCCACCTTGTTGGACCCTAAACTGACGTTTTGGTGCGTTTCGTTCTATTCGGGTGGGTTCTGGATCGTTTGGTAGTCTTACGAAACTCGGTGCAAAACGGGCCGAACTTGTGCAAAAGTTCGTGCCACGAAGTTGCATCTGAATTTTTCACAACGAACACACCCGATCCACCTTGTTGGACCCTAAACTGATGTTTTGGTGCGTTTCGTACTATTTGGGTGCATTCGGGACCGTTTGGTTGCCTTACGAAACTCGGTGTAAAACGGGCCGAACTAGTGCAATAGTTCGTGCCACGAAGTCGCATCGGATTTTTTTCGCAACGAACACATCCGGTCCACCCCATTCGACCCTAAACTAACATTATGGTGCGTTTCATACTATTTGGGTCCATTCGGCACTGTTTGGTTGCTTTACGAAACTCGGTGCAAAACAAGCCGAACTAGTGCAAAAGTTCGTGCAACGAAGTCGCATCGGATTTTTTCGCAACGAACGCACCCGATCCACCTTGTTGGACCCTAAACTGGCGTTTTGGTGCGTTTCGTACTATTTGGGTGCATTCCGGACTGTTTGGTTGCCTTACGAAACTCGGTGCAAAACGGGCCGAACTAGTGCAAAAGTTCGTGCCACGAAGTTGCATCAGAATTTTTCGCAACGAACACACCCGATCCTACCCATTGGACCCTAAAATGACCTTTTGCTGCGTTTCATACTATTTGGGTGCATTCGGGACCGTTTGTCTACCTTATGAAAATCGGTGCAAAACGGGCCGAACTAGAGCAATAGTTCATGCAACGAGGTCGCGTCGGAATTTTTCGCAACGAAGGCACCCGATCCACCTTGTTGGACCCCGAACTGACGTTTTGGTGCGTTTCGTACTATTTGGGTGCATTCGGGACCGTTTGGTTGCCTTGCGAAACTCGGTGTAAAACGGGCCGAATTAGTACAATAGTTCGTGCCACGAAGTAGCATCGGAATTTTTCGCAACGAACGCACCCGATCCACCCCATTGGAGCCTAAACTAACATTTTGGTGTGTTTCATACTATTTGGGTGCATTCGGGACTGTTTGGTTGCCTTACGAAACTCGGTGCAAAACGGGCCGAACTAGTCCAAAAGTTCGTGCCACGAAGTCGCGTCGGAATTTTTCGCAACGAACAAACCCAATCCTCCCCATTGGACCCTAAAATGACGTTTTGGTGTGTTTCATACTATTTGGGTGCATTCGAAACCGTTTGGTTGCCTTACGAAACTCGGTGCAAAACGGGCCAAACTAGTGAAATAGTTCGTGCCACGAAGTCGCGTCGGAATTTTTCGCAACGAAGGCACCCGATCCACCTTGTTGGACCCTAAACTAAAGTTTTAGAGCGTTTTGTACTATTTGGGTGCATTCGGGACCGTTTGGTTGCCTAACGAAACTCGGTGCAAAACGGACCGAACTAGTGCAAAAGTTCGTTCCACGAAGTTGCATCAGAATTTTTCGCAACGAACGCACCAGATCCACTTTGTTAGAACCTAAACTGACGTTTTCGTGCGTTTTGTACTATTTCGGTGCATTCGGGACCGTTTGGTTGCCTTACGAAACTCGGTGCAAAACGGGCCGAACTAGTACAAAAGTTCGTGCCACGAAGTTGCATCAGAATTCTTCGCAACGAACGCACCAGATCCTCCTTTTTGGACCCTAAACTGACGTTTTGGTGCGTTTCGTACTATTTGGATGCATTCGGGACCGTTTGGTTGCCTTACGAAACTCGGTGCAAAACGGGCCGAACTAGTGCAAAAGTTCGTGCCACGAAGTTGCATCAGAATTCTTCGCAACGAACGCACCCGATCCACCTTGTTGGACCCTAAATTGGCGTTTTGGTGCATTTCGTACTATTTGGGTGCATTCGGGACTGTTTGGTTGCCTTACGAAACTGTGTGCAAAACGGGCCGAACTAGTGCAAAACTTCGTGCCACGAAGTCGCATTGGAATTTTTCGCAACGAACGCACCCGATCCACCATGTTGGACCAAAAACTGACGTTTTGGTGCATTTCGTACTATTTGGGTGCATTCGGGACCGTTTGGTTGCCTTACGAAACTCGGTGCAAAACGGGCCGAACTAGTGCAAAAGTTCGTGCCACGAAGTCGCATCGGAAGTTTTCGCAACGAATTAACCCGATCCACCCCGTTGGATCCTAAACTGACATTTTGGTGCGTTTCGTACTATTTGGGTGCATTCGGGACCGTTTGGTTGCCTTACGAAACTCGGTGTAAAACGGGCCGAACTAGTGCAATAGTTCGGGCCACGAAGTTGCATCTGAATTTTTCGCAACAAACACACCCGATGCACCCCATTGGACCCTAAACTGACATTATGGTGCGTTTCATACTATTTGGGTGCATTCGAAACCGTTTGGTTGCCTTACGAAACTCGGTGCAAAACGGGCTGAACTAGTGCAATAGTTCGTGCCACGAAGTCGCGTCGGAATTTTTTGCAACGAAGGCACCTGATTCACCTTGTTGGACCCTAAACTAAAGTTTTAGAGCATTTCATACTATTTGGGTGCATTCGAGACCGTTTGGTTGCCTTACGAAACTCGGTGCAAAACGGGCCGAACTAGTGCAATAGTTCGTGCCACGAAGTCGCGTCGGAATTTTTCGCAACGAAGGCACCTGATCCACCTTGTTGGACCCTAAACTAAAGTTTTAGAGCATTTCATACTATTTGGGTGCATTCGAAACCGTTTGGTTGCCTTACGAAACTCGGTGCAAAACGGGCCAAACTAGTGCAATAGTTCGTGCCACGAAGTTGCATCGGAATTTTTCGCAACGAAGGCACCCGATCCACCTTGTTGGACCCTAAACTAAAGTTTCAGAGCGTTTAGTACTATTTGGGTGCATTCGAGACCGTTTGGTTGCCTTACGAAACTCGGTGCAAAACGGGCCGAACTAGTGCAAAAGTTCGTTCCTCGAAGTTGCATCGGAATTTTTCGCAACGAACGCACCAGATCCACTTTGTTAGAACCTAAACTGACATTTTCGTGTGTTTTGTACTATTTGGGTGCATTCGGGACCGTTTGGTTGCCTTACGAAACTCGGTGCAAAACGGGCCGAACTCGTACAAAAGTTCGTGCCACGAAATTGCATCCGAATTCTTCGCAACGAACACACCAGATCCACCTTGTTGGACCCTAAACTGAGGTTTTGGTGCGTTTCGTACTATTTGGGTGCATTCGGGACCGTTTGGTTGCCTTACGAAAGTCGGTGCAAAACGGGCCGAACTAGTGCAAAAGTTCGTGCCACGAAGTCGCATCGGAAGTTTTCGCAACAAATTAACCCGATCCACCCCGTTGGACCCTAAACTGACATTTTGGTGCGTTTCGTACTATGTGGGTGCATTCGGGACCGTTTGGTTACCTTACGAAACTCGGAGCAAAATGGGCCGAACTAGTGCAAAATTCGTGCCACGAAGTCGCATCGGAATTTTTCGCAACGAACACACCCAATCCTCCCCATTGGACCCTAAAATGACGTTTTGGTGCGTTTCCTACTATTTGGGTGCATTCGAAACCGTTTGGTTGCCTTACGAAACTCGGTGCAAAACGGTCCAAACTAGTGCAATAGTTCGTGCCACGAAGTCGCGTCGAATTTTTCGCAACGAAGGCACCTGATCCGCCTTGTTGGACCCTAAACTAAAGTTTTAGAGCGTTTCGTACTATTTGGGTGCATTCAGGACCGTTTGGTTGCCTTACGAAACTCGGTGCAAAACGGGCCGAACTAGTGCAAAAGTTCGTTCCACGAAGTTGCATCAGAATTTTTCGCAACGAACGCACCAAATCCACTTTGTTGGAACCTAAACTGACGTTTTCGTGCGTTTTGTACTATTTGGGTGCATTCGGGCCCGTTTGGTTGCCTTACGAAACTCGGTGCAAAACGGGCCGAACTATTACAAAAGTTCATGCCACGAAGTTGCATCAGAATTCTACGCAACGAACGCACCCGATCCACCTTGTTGGACCCTAAACTGATATTTTGGTGCGTTTCGTACTATTTGGGTGCATTCGGGACCGTTTGGTTGCCTTACGAAACTCAGTGCAAAATGGGCCGAACTAGTGCAAAAGTTCGTGCCACAAAGTTACATCAGAATTTTTCGCAACGAACGCACCCGATCCACCTTGTTGGACCCTAAACTGATGTTTTGGTGCGTTTCGTACTATTTGGGTGCATTTGGGATCGTTTAGTTGCCTTACGAAACTCGGTGCACAACAGGCCGAACTAGTGCAAAAGTTCGTGCCACGAAGTTGCATCAGAATTTTTCACAACGAACACACCCGATCCACCTTGTTGGACCCTAAACTGACGTTTTGGTGCGTTTCGTTCTATTCGGGTGGGTTCTGGATCGTTTGGTAGTCTTACGAAACTCGGTGCAAAACGGGCCGAACTTGTGCAAAAGTTCGTGCCACGAAGTTGCATCTGAATTTTTCACAACGAACACACCCGATCCACCTTGTTGGACCCTAAACTGATGTTTTGGTGCGTTTCGTACTATTTGGGTGCATTCGGGACCGTTTGGTTGCCTTACGAAACACGGTGTAAAACGGGCCGAACTAGTGCAATAGTTCGTGCCACGAAGTCGCATCGGAATTTTTCGCTACGAACACACCCGATCCACCCCATTGGACCCTAAACTGACATTATGGTGCGTTTCATACTATTTGGGTGCATTCGGCACTGTTTGGTTGCTTTACGAAACTCGGTGCAAAACGGGCCGAACTAGTGCAAAAGTTCGTGCCACGAAGTCGCATCGGAATTTTTCGCAACGAACGCACCCTGATCCACCTTGTTGGACCCTAAACTGGCGTTTTGGTGCGTTTCGTACTATTTGGGTGCATTCGGGACTGTTTGGTTGCCTAATGAAACTCGGTGCAAAACGGGCCGAACTAGTGCAAAAGTTCGTGCCACAAAGTTGCATCAGATTTTTTCGCAACGAACACACCCGATCCTCCCCATTGGACCCTAAAATGACGTTTTGCTGCGTTTCATACTATTTGGGTGCATTCGGGACCGTTTAGGTACCTTACGAAAATCGGGGCAAAACGGGCCGAACTAGTGCAATAGTTCATGCCACGAAGTCGCGTCGGAATTTTTCACAATGAAGGAACCCGATCCACCTTGTTGGACCCCGAACTGACGTTTTGGTGCAATTCATACTATTTGGGTGCATTCGGGACCGTTTGGTTGCCTTACAAAACTCGGTGTAAAACGGGCCGAATTAGTGCAATAGTTCGTGCCACGAAGTCGCATCGGAATTTTTCGCAACGAACGCACCCGATCCACCCCATTGGAGCCTAAACTAACATTTTTGTGCGTTTCATACTATTTGGGTGCATTCGAAACCGTTTGGTTGCCTTACGAAACTCGGTGCAAAACGGGCCGAACTAGTGCAATAGTTCATGCCACGAAGTCGTGTCGGGATTTTTCACAATGAAGGAACACGATCCATCTTGTTGGACCCCGAACTGACGTTTTGGTGCGATTCATACAATTTGGGTGCATTCGGGACCGTTTGGTTGCCTTACAAAACTCGGTGTAAAACGGGCCGAATTAGTGCAATAGTTCGTGCCACGAAGTCGCGTCGGAATTTTTCGCAACGAAAGCACCCGATCCACCTTATTGGACCCTAAACTAAAGTTTCAGAGCGTTTCGTACTATTTGGGTGCATTCGGGACCGTTTGGTTGCCTTACGAAACTCGGTGCAAAACGGGCCGAACTAGTGCAAAAGTTCGTTCCACGAAGTTGCATCAGAATTTTTCGCAACGAACGCACCAGATCCACTTTGTTAGAACCTAAACTGACGTTTTCATGTGTTTTGTACTATTTGGGTGTATTCGGGACCGTTTGGTTGCTTTACGAAACTCGGTGCAAAACAGGCCGAACTAGTACAAAAGTTCGTGCCACGAAGTTGCATCAGAATTCTTCGCAATGAACGCACCAGATCCTCCTTGTTGGACCCTAAACTGACGTTTTGGTGCGTTTCGTACTATTTGGGTGCATTCGGGACCGTTTGGTTGCCTTACGAAACTCGGTGCAAAACGGGCTGAACTAGTGCAAAAGTTCGTGCCACGAAGTCGCGTCAGAATTTTTCACAACGAAGGCACCCGATCCACCTTGTTGGACCCTAAACTAAAGTTTTAGAGCGTTTCGTACTATTTGGGTGCATTCGAGACCGTTTGGTTGTCTTACGAAACTCAGTGCAAAACAGGCCGAACTAGTACAAAAGTTCGTGCCACGAAGTTGCATCAGAATTCTTCGCAACGAACGCACCCAATCCACCTTGTTGGACCCTAAATTGGCGTTTTGGTGCATTTCGTACTATTTGGGTGCATTCGGGACTGTTTGGTTGCCTTACGAAACTCTGTGCAAAATGGGCCGAACTAGTGCAAAACTTCGTGCCACGAAGTCGCATTGGAATTTTTCGCAACGAACGCACCCGATCCACCTTGTTGGACCCTAAACTGATGTTTTGGTGCGTTTCGTACTATTTTGGTGCATTCGGGACCGTTTAGTTGCCTTACGAAACTCGGTGCAAAACGGGTCGAACTAGTGCAAAAGTTCGTGGCACGAAGTTGCATGAGAATTTTTCACAACGAACACACCCGATCCACCTTGTTGGACCCTAAACTGACGTTATGGTGCGTTTCGTACTATTTGGGTGGGTTCTGGATCGTTTGATAGCCTTACGAAACTCGGTGCAAAACGGGCCGAACTTGTGCAAAAGTTCGTGCCACGAAGTTGCCTCTGAATTTTTCGCAACGAACGCACCCGATCCACCTTGTTGGACCATAAACTGACGTTTTGGTGCGTTTCGTACTATTTGGATGCATTCGGGACCGTTTTGTTGCCTTACGAAACTCGGTGCAAAACGGGCCGAACTAGTGCAAAAGTTCGTGCCACGAAGTCGCATCGGAAGTTTTCGCAACGAATTAACCCGATCCACCCCGTTGGATCCTAAACTGACATTTTGGTGCATTTCGTACTATTTGGGTGCATTCGGGACTGTTTGGTTGCCTTACGAAACTCGGTGTAAAACGGGCCGAACTAGTGCAATAGTTCGTGCCACGAAGTCGCATCGGAATTTTTCGCAACGAACAAACCCGATCCACCCCATTGGACCCTAAACTGACATTATGATGCGTTTCATACTATTTGGGTGCATTCGAAACCGTTTGGTTGCCTTACGAAACTCGGTGCAAAACGGGCCAAACTAGTGCAATAGTTCGTGCCACGAAGTCGCGTCGGAATTTTTCGCAACGAAAGCACCCAATCCACCTTGTTGGACCCTAAACTAAAGTTTCAGAGCGTTTAGTACTATTTGGGTGCATTCGAGACCGTTTGGTTGCCATACGAAACTCGGTGCAAAACGGGCCGAACTTGTGAAAAAGTTCGTTCCACGAAGTTGCATCGGAATTCTTCGCAACGAACGCACCCAATCCACCTTGTTGGACCCTAAATTGGCGTTTTGGTGCATTTCGTACTATTTGGGTGCATTCGGGACTGTTTGGTTGCCTTACGAAACTCTGTGCAAAATGGGCCGAACTAGTGCAAAACTTCGTGCCACGAAGTCGCATTGGAATTTTTCGCAACGAACGCACCCGATCCACCTTGTTGGACCCTAAACTGATGTTTTGGTGCGTTTCGTACTATTTTGGTGCATTCGGGACCGTTTAGTTGCCTTACGAAACTCGGTGCAAAACGGGTCGAACTAGTGCAAAAGTTCGTGGCACGAAGTTGCATGAGAATTTTTCACAACGAACACACCCGATCCACCTTGTTGGACCCTAAACTGACGTTATGGTGCGTTTCGTACTATTTGGGTGGGTTCTGGATCGTTTGATAGCCTTACGAAACTCGGTGCAAAACGGGCCGAACTTGTGCAAAAGTTCGTGCCACGAAGTTGCCTCTGAATTTTTCGCAACGAACGCACCCGATCCACCTTGTTGGACCATAAACTGACGTTTTGGTGCGTTTCGTACTATTTGGATGCATTCGGTACCGTTTTGTTGCCTTACGAAACTCGGTGCAAAACGGGCCGAACTAGTGCAAAAGTTCGTGCCACGAAGTCGCATCGGAAGTTTTCGCAACGAATTAACCCGATCCACCCCGTTGGATCCTAAACTGACATTTTGGTGCATTTCGTACTATTTGGGTGCATTCGGGACTGTTTGGTTGCCTTACGAAACTCGGTGTAAAACGGGCCGAACTAGTGCAATAGTTCGTGCCACGAAGTCGCATCGGAATTTTTCGCAACGAACAAACCCGATCCACCCCATTGGACCCTAAACTGACATTATGATGCGTTTCATACTATTTGGGTGCATTCGAAACCGTTTGGTTGCCTTACGAAACTCGGTGCAAAACGGGCCAAACTAGTGCAATAGTTCGTGCCACGAAGTCGCGTCGGAATTTTTCGCAACGAAAGCACCCAATCCACCTTGTTGGACCCTAAACTAAAGTTTCAGAGCGTTTAGTACTATTTGGGTGCATTCGAGACCGTTTGGTTGCCATACGAAACTCGGTGCAAAACGGGCCGAACTTGTGAAAAAGTTCGTTCCACGAAGTTGCATCGGAATTTTTTGCAACGAACGCACCAGATCCACTTTGTTAGAACCTAAACTGACGTTTTCGTGTGTTTTGTACTATTTGGGTGCATTCGGGACCGTTTGGTTGCCTTACGAAACTCGGTGCAAAACGGGCCGAACTAGTACAAAAGTTCGTGCCACTAAGTTGCATCAGAATTCTTCGCAACGAACACACCAGATCCACCTTGTTGGACCCTAAACTGACGTTTTGGTGCGTTTCGTACTATTTGGGTGCAATCGGGACCGTTTGGTTGCCTTACGAAACTCGGTGCAAAATGGGTCGAACTAGTACAAAAGTTCGTGCCACGAAGTTGCATCAGAATTCTTCACAACAAATTTACCCGATCCACCTTGTTGAACCCAAAACTAGCGTTTTGGTGCATTTCGTACTATTGGGTGCATTCGGGACTGTTTGGTTGCCTTACGAAACTCTGTGCAAAACGGGCCGAACTAGTGCAAAAGTTCGTGCCACGAAGTGGCATCAGAATTCTACGCAACGAACGCACCCGATCCACCTTGTTGGACCCTAAACTGATATTTTGGTGCGTTTCGTACTATTTGGGTGCATTCAGGACCGTTTGGTTGCCTTACGAAACTCAGTTCAAAATGGGCCGAACTAGTGCAAAAGTTCGTGCCACAAAGTTACATCAGAATTTTTCGCAACGAACGCACCCGATCCACCTTGTTGGACCCTAAACTGATGTTTTGGTGCGTTTCGTACTATTTGGGTGCATTCGGGACCGTTTAGTTGCCTTACGAAACTCGGTGCAAAACGGGCCGAACTAGTGCAAAAGTTCGTGCCACGAAGTTGCATCAGAATTTTTCACAACGAACACACCCGATCCACCTTGTTGGACCCTAAACTGACATTTTGGTGCGTTTCGTACTATTCAGGTGGGTTCTGGATCGTTTGGTAGCCTTACGAAACTCGGTGCAAAACGGGCCGAACTTGTGCAAAAGTTCGTGCCACGAAGTTGCATCTGAATTTTTCACAACGAACACACCCGATCCACCTTGTTGGACCCTAAACTGATGTTTTCGTGCGTTTCGTACTTTTTGGGTGCATTCGGGACCGTTTGGTTGCCTTACGAAACTCGGTGTAAAACGGGCCGAACTAGTGCAATAGTTCGTGCCACGAAGTCGCATCGGAATTTTTCGCTACGAACACACCCGATCCACCCCATTGGACCCTAAACTAACATTATGGTGCGTTTCATACTATTTGGGTGCATTCGGCACTGTTTGGTTGCTTTACGAAACTCGGTGCAAAATGGGCCGAACTAGTGCAAAAGTTCGTGCCACGAAGTGGCATCGGAATTTTTCGCAACGAACGCACCCGATCCACCTTGTTGGACCCTAAACTGGCGTTTTGGTGCGTTTCGTACTATTTGGGTGCATTCGGGACTGTTTGGTTGCCTAACGAAACTCGGTGCAAAACGGGCCGAACTAGTGCAAAAGTTCGTGCCACGAAGTTGCATCAGAATTTTTCGCAACGAACACACCCGATCCTCCCCATTGGACCCTAAAATGACGTTTTGCTGCGTTTCATACTATTTGGGTGCATTCGGGACCGTTTGGGTACCTTACGAAAATCGGTGCAAAACGGGCCGAACTAGTGCAATAGTTCATGCCACGAAGTCGTGTCGGGATTTTTCACAATGAAGGAACCCGATCCATCTTGTTGGACCCCGAACTGACGTTTTGGTGCGATTCATACAATTTGGGTGCATTCGGGACCGTTTGGTTGCCTTACAAAACTCGGTGTAAAACGGGCCGAATTAGTGCAATAGTTCGTGCCACGAAGTCGCATCGGAATTTTTCGCAACAAACGCACCCGATCCACCCCATTGGAGCCTAAACTAACATTTTTGTGCGTTTCATACTATTTGGGTGCATTCGAAACCGTTTGGTTGCCTTACGAAACTCGGTGTAAAACGGGCCGAATTAGTGCAATAGTTCGTGCCACGAAGTCGCATCGGAATTTTTCGCAACGAAAGCACCCGATCCACCTTGTTGGACCCTAAACTAAAGTTTCAGAGCGTTTCGTACTATTTGGGTGCATTCGGGACCGTTTGGTTGCCTTACGAAACTCGGTGCAAAACGGGCCGAACTAGTGCAAAAGTTCGTGCCACGAAGTTGCATCAGAATTCTTCGCAACGAACGCACCCGATCCACCTTGTTGGACCCTAAATTGGCGTTTTGGTGCATTTCGTACTATTTGGGTGCATTCGGGACTGTTTGGTTGTGATAGAGCCGAAGTGCCCGATCTTTCGGTGAGTGGGGATAAATTCGACTTGGCGGAAGATGACCCTCACGATCCGACTACGACGAGCGAACCCGAAGCGCCAATGCAATCGCTGAACCAACTCCCTGTGGTTACCGACCTTGTTGATGCAAGATCAGCCTGATCACGAAGATCGTTTCTTGTCCGCAATCGAAGAACGAACAAGAAAAGGATGCGAGCAATCTGATTATCTCTCGAAGGTGGAGTTCTGAATACACGAGGACAGCGCTGATTTGCGCGTGTTCCAGAGTAGCTAAAGCTAGATGTAAAACAAAACTCAAGTCTGAATTGAAAAGAAACTTCTCTATAAATAGAAGGAGAGGGGGCGCAGCCCCTAGGGAAGGGCGGCCAGGAGATGGGGCGCCGCCCCTGGTGTCCAGGGCAAAGGGGGAGGGCGCAGCCCTAGGCGCCCACACAAGGGCCTCTGTTGGGCCAGCTTCTATTCTTCTGGGCCTTCATTCTTCAGTAGCATGACGAAGTTCAATTCTCTTGCACGAGCCCGAGTGATTGGCCCAGAAGGTGGCGCCTGGGTGGAGGTGCATCTGGAGACGCTAGAGAAGGTGCTGCTGGTGTAGACGTCCTCGTGGTGTCCTCATCATCCTCCCCTTCTTGAACTGAAGTCGTCCTCGACGGCAACTCCTCATCCTCGCCCGCATATGGTTTTAAATCTGCAACATTAAAACTAGTGGAAACACCAAACTCCGCAGGCAGGTCAAGAACATAAGCATTATCATTAATCTTGGTTAGCACCTTAAAAGGACCAGCAGCACGAGGCATCAATTTAGAACGACGCAAAGTAGGAAAACGATCCTTTCGCAAATGCAACCAAACCATATCACCTGGTTCAAAAGTAACATGTTTTCTTCCTTTACTACCAGCAACCTGATACTTAGCATTAGTAGCAGCAATGTTTTGTTGTGTTTGTTCATGGAGGTTAAGCATGTGTTCAACATGTGTAACAGCATCTATATGTGGGGCGCCCTCAGCATCAAGCGAAAATAAATCAATAGGCGCCCGAGGAATGTAACCATAAACAATCTGAAAAGGGCACATCTTTGTAGAAGAATGTGTGGCACGATTGTACGCAAATTCAATATGAGGCAAACAATCTTCCCAACGTTTCAAATTTTTGTCTAAAACAGCCCTAAGCATGGTTGACAAGGTTCTATTAACCACCTCAGTTTGTCCATCAGTCTGAGGGTGACAAGTTGTGCTAAACAGCAATTTAGTTCCCAATTTATTCCAAAGTGATCTCCAAAAATGACTGAGAAACTTAGCATCACGATTAGAGACTATTGTATTCGGAATACCATGCAAACGAATAATCTCTCGAAAGAACAATTCAGCAACACTGTTAGCATCATCAGTCTTATGACATGGTATAAAATGAGCCATTTTGGAGAATCTATCAACAACCACGAAAATGCTATCCCTCCCCTTCTTAGTTCTAGGCAATCCCAAAACAAAGTCCATAGAAATATCAAGCCAAGGGGAAGTAGGGACAGGCAAAGGCATATACAAACCATGGTTGTTCAGTCGTGACTTAGCTTTCTGACAAGTAGTGCAGCGGGCAACAAGGCGCTCGACATCACGGCGCATCCGGGGCCAAAAGAAGTGAGCGGCTAGCACCTCATGCGTCTTGTAGACGCCAAAGTGTCCCATGAGACCGCCTCCGTGTGCTTCCTGTAACAACAAAAGACGAACCGAGCTTGCTAGAACACACAGCTTGTTAGCGCGAAATAGGAACCCATCCTGCATGTGAAATTTGCCCCATGGTTTGCCATTCATACAATGAGCTAAGACATCTTTAAAATCAGAATCATCGACATATTGATCTTTCACAGTTTGCAAGCCAAATATTTTAAAATCTAACTGGGATAGCATGGTATATCGACGAGACAAAGCATCAGCAATGACATTTTCCTTCCCATTCTTGTGTTTAATAATGTAAGGGAAAGACTCAATGAATTCTACCCAATTAGCATGACGACGATTCAGATTTGTTTGGGTACGAATATGTTTCAAAGCCTCATGATCAGAATGGATTATAAACTTGCGATGCCAAAGATAGTGCTGCCATGTTTGCAAAGTGCGAACTAAAGCATAAAGCTCCTTATCATAAGTAGAATATCTCAGGCTAGCACCGCTTAATTTCTCACTAAAATAAGCAACCGGTTTTCCTTCTTGTAACAAAACAGCACCTAGCCCAATACCGATAGCATCACATTCAAGCTCAAACACTTTATTAAAATCAGGCAATTGCAAGAGGGGAGCATGTGTTAACTTATCTTTCAAAGTGTTGAACGCTACCTCCTGCGAGTCGCCCCAAGCAAATGGCGCACCTTTCTTTGTAAGCTCGTGCAAAGGGGCTGCAATGGAACTAAAGTCACGGACGAACCTATGGTAGAAACCGGCAAGTCCAAGAAAGCTCCGAATTTGCGTGACCGTCGTCGGTGTAGGCCATTCCCGAATGGCATCGATCTTGCTGCTGTCCACCTCAATGCCCTGTGGAGTAACAACATAGCCAAGAAACGAGACACGTTGTGTGCAAAAGATGCATTTTTTCTATGTTTCCAAACAAGTGAGCAGTACGCAACGCATCAAAAACAGCACGCAAATGTTCTAAATGTTCTTGCATAGACTTGCTGTAAATCAGGATATCATCAAAATAGACAACAACGAACAATCCTATGAAAGGCCTTAGAACTTCATTCATTAAGCGCATAAAGGTACTGGGAGCATTAGTCAATCCAAACGGCATAACCAACCATTCATATAACCCAAATTTCGTTTTAAAAGCCGTTTTCCATTCATCACCCAGTTTCATTCTAATCTGGTGGTAACCACTATGCAAATCAATCTTAGTGAAAATAATGGCACCACTAAGCTCATCTAGCATATCATCAAGGCGTGGTATAGGATATCGATAACGAATGGTGATGTTATTAATAGCACGACAGTCTACACACATACGCCATGAACCATCTTTCTTTGGAACAAGTAACACAGGAACTGAGCAAGGGCTAAGAGACTCACGGATGTAACCCTTGTCGAGCAACGCTTGTACCTGGCGCTGGATCTCCTTCGTCTCATCTGGATTTGTACGGTACGGTGCGCGGTTCGGAAGCTGTGCGCCTGGAATGAGATCAATCTGGTGCTCAATACCACGGAGTGGTGGAAGACCCAATGGCAAGTCCTTGGGAAAGACATCAGCGTACTCCTGCAAAAGGTTAGCAACCACAGGGGGAATATCCAAAGACGGTGCATCATCGAGTGAAACGAGCACACTAGAGCATACAAGTGCATAGCAGGGCAAATGAGCATCGCAGAGATCATCAAAATCAGCACGTGTAGCAAGTAAAATAGGAGCATTCAACTTGATTTCAGAATTAGAGGACGATGGTGATGGTTCAAGTTGTTTAGCATTCCTAGCAGCTCGAGCAAGATCATCTTTAACAATTTTTTCAGGTGTCATTGGATGTATAATTATTTTCTGACCCTTAAACATGAAAGAATAATGATTCGAACGACCATGATGCAAGCTATCAGTATCGTATTGCCAAGGTCTACCAAGTAACAAAGAGCATGCTTCCATGGGAATAACATCACAATCGACAAAATTAGAATAAGCACCCATGGAGAAAGGGACACGCACCGACCGTGTTACTCTAATTTTTCCACCATCATTAAGCCACTGAATGTGATATGGATTCGGATGCTTACGAGTGGGTAATGACAACTTCTCGACCAGCATGGTACTCGCCAAGTTGTTGCAGCTGCCGCTGTCGATGATGATGCGAATCGACCGCTCCTGCACAACGCCCTTTGTATGGAACAGAGTGTGTCGCTGATTTTTCTCGGGCTGGGCGACCTGTGTACTAAGAACACACTGCACAACAAGATTTTCATACCTATCCGCATCGCCCGGGGTGACATGTACCTCCTCATTAGCTGCATGGTCAGTGGCAAGCATAGCATGTCGAGGTTCTTCGGAATCACTTTCAGAAGAGTACTCACCATTGTCACGGATAAGCAAGGTACGCTTGTTTGGGCAGTCCCGAATCATGTGCCCAAATCCTTTCCAACGATGGCACTGAATATCCCGTGTACGTCCTGTGGAAGGAACAGCGCCTGTGGGAGAGGGTGCTGCAGGTTTGGCCGACCCCTCGCGTGGTGTACTGCGGTCGTGGATGACGCAGGTAGAGCAGGCGAGGAGCTGGTTGCCGGCCTTCTTCCTGCAAAAGAGTTAGGATATGTCTTCGAACGGCGTCCCTGCACTTCACGTTCAGCTTTGCAAGCATATGCAAACAATGTGGTCATATCAGAATATTCTTTATAATCAAGGATGTCCTGAATTTCGCGGTTCAAACCACCGCGAAAACGAGCCATAGCAGCGTCATCTGTCTCAAACAAACCACAACGAATCATACCTTTTTGTAACTCCTGATAATAGTCCTCAACAGACTGTTGACCTTGTCGAAAGCACTGCATTTTTTCAAGCAAATCTCGTGCATAATATGAAGGGACAAATCTGTGTCGCATGGCAACTTTTAATTGAGTCCAAGTGGTGGGAGTGGGATGTTTTTGTTTATATTCACGCCACCAAATTAAAGCAAAATCAGTAAATTCACTAATAGCAGCTTTAACTTGAGAATTAACAGGAATATCATGGCATGAAAATTTCTGGTCGACCTCTAGTTCCCAATCAAGATATGCAGCAGGATCATATTTGCCATTAAAAGACGGAATTTTAAATTTAATCTTAGCAAATGAGTCATTAGGTTGATGACGTACCACACGGCGGGCACGACCGCTGCGAGTACCCTCTTCCTGTTCCGTGTCACCGCCATAATCTTTCTGTAACTCTGTGATCGATGTGGACAATGTGTCGAGCCGTGCCATGATGGTGTCGAGCGTGGTCTTAGCGGCCATCTGAGCGAGGTCGAGCTGATCGAACCTCTCGGTCGATGACGTGATCGTCGAGTCAAGCCGTTCATGCATCGTCTTCATGTCCGCGGCCAGTCCATCAACTCGTGTCCGCATGTCCTGCAGCTTTTCATCCGTCATGCCTTCGTCTCCTGCCATAGTTAGCGCAAACACAAAAACAAAGCCTACGACAACAAGGGTGTAACGGTTCACAAGGCGCTCACAGTAGTGCTGTTATCAAATTCTTATCCGTTCTTACCAAGCACACAGGGGTGATCTGCAACCAATAGGTAGAACCGGCGAAAGATTGGAGGAGCGATTGCCTGGAGAAACAAAGTCTGCGCGTCGTAGAACTATGTGGGGTTCTGGGTAGGCTGCACTCAATTCAAGGGTTAGCACAATCAAACAATAATGCAAGGTTGAATTATAGTGCCAAACACGTAATCAAAGCTGCTGGAAACAAGGTGCAAAAGTTGAGCAAGGGTATGGGGGAAAGGGAAAAAACACAAAAGTGAAGAACAAGGAGCAGCAGGGGCGCACACCTAGGCGTCCTGCGTGACGCGCCAAAATGAGGTAACCTCCTTTCTGTTTCCCTGTTTTTTTTGTTTTTTTCTTTTTTTTTTGTTTCTGTTTTTTTTCTTTTTCCGGAGAAACTCACAAACTGATTATATGAGCAAAGGAATACAAATGAGCAAGTTACCACACACACTTTTCAGGAAAAGTAGGGGTATTCCGGTAACAAGAAGATCCGGATGTCCCTTTGTATGGTAGGACTGCCGAGGCAACCAAGACTTTCTCAATTGAAGTCGATCAGGATTAGGCAAACCTTTTAAACTTGCTAAAAGGAATACACAACCGGTGGACAGGGAGGTGTGATCCGAAACAAAAAAAGGAAAGGGTGGGGGCGTCGGCGCGTGAGAGGCGCGACCAGAAATCACGCACGCGGTTGTGTTGCTCTCTTTCCTTTTATTTTTTTTTGACTTGCCAAACACACAAGGCAGGGGAGGGCGATCAGGGCAGAGAGATGGTGGCGGCGCTAGGGTTAGACGAAAAGAAAACAAGGATAGAACACAAAGTAACCAGCAACAATTGAACGCGTAAGCACACCAATTCAACAATGCAAATTATTGAAAGAAAGTGCAAGGCTCAAAAGGGTGCTGGGACAAGGATCTAACCTGATAATAATTTTTTTTGGTTTTGTGGACTGTAGGAAAGGGAAGAACACTAGATAAACTCACCGATCAACCTGGAAACCTGATACCACTTGATAGAGCCGAAGTGCCCGATCTTTCGGTGAGTGGGGATAAATTCGACTTGGCGGAAGATGACCCTCACGATCCGACTACGACGAGCGAACCCGAAGCGCCAATGCAATCGCTGAACCAACTCCCTGTGGTTACCGACCTTGTTGATGCAAGATCAGCCTGATCACGAAGATCGTTTCCTGTCCGCAATCGAAGAACGAACAAGAAAAGGATGCGAGCAATCTGATTATCTCTCGAAGGTGGAGTTCTGAATACACGAGGACAGCGCTGATTTGCGCGTGTTCCAGAGTAGCTAAAGCTAGATGTAAAACAAAACTCAAGTCTGAATTGAAAAGAAACTTCTCTATAAATAGAGGGAGAGGGGGCGCAGCCCCTAGGGAAGGGCAGCCAGGAGATGGGGCGCCGCCCCTGGTGTCCAGGGCAAAGGGGGAGGGCGCAGCCCTAGGCGCCCACACAAGGGCCTCTGTTGGGCCAGCTTCTATTCTTCTGGGCCTTCATTCTTCAGTAGCATGACGAAGTTCAATTCTCTTGCACGAGCCCGAGTGATTGGCCCAGAAGGTGGCGCCTGGGGTGGAGGTGCATCTGGAGACGCTAGAGAAGGTGCTGCTGGTGTAGACGTACTCGTGGTGTCCTCATCAGGTTGCCTTACGAAACTCTATGCAAAACTGGCCGAACTAGTGCAAAACTTCGTGCCACGAAGTCGCATTGGAATTTTTCGCAACGAACGCACCCGATCCACCTTGTTGGACCCTAAACTGATGTTTTGGTGCGTTTCATACTATTTTGGTGCATTCGAGACCGTTTAGTTGCCTTACGAAACTCGGTGCAAAACGGGCCGAACTAGTGCAAAAGTTCGTGCCACGAAGTTGCATCAGAATTTTTCACAACGAACACACCCGATCCACCTTGTTGGACCCTAAACTGACGTTTTGGTGCGTTTCGTACTATTTGGGTGGGTTCTGGATCGTTTGATAGCCTTACGAAACTCGGTGCAAAACGGGCCGAACTTGTGCAAAAGTTCGTGCCACGAAGTTGCCTCTGAATTTTTCGCAACGAACGCACCCGATCCACCTTGTTGGACCATAAACTGACGTTTTGGTGCGTTTCGTACTATTTGGGTGCATTCGGGACCGTTTGGTTGCCTTACGAAACTCGGTGCAAAACAGGCCGAACTAGTGCAAAAGTTCGTGCCACGAAGTCGCATCGGACGTTTTCGCAACGAATTAACCCGATCCACCCCGTTGGATCCTAAACTGACATTTTGGTGCGTTTCGTACTATTTGGGTGCATTCGGGACCGTTTGGTTGCCTTACGAAACTCGGTGTAAAACGGGCCGAACTAGTGCAATAGTTCGTGCCACGAAGTCGCATCGGAATTTTTCGCAACGAACAAACCCGATCCACCCTATTGGACCCTAAACTGACATTATGATGCGTTTCATACTATTTGGGTGCATTCGAAACCGTTTGGTTGCCTTGCGAAACTCGGTGCAAAACGGGCCAAACTAGTGCAATAGTTCGTGCCACGAAGTCGCGTCGGAATTTTTCGCAACGAAAGCACCCGATCCACCTTGTTGGACCCTAAACTAAAGTTTCAGATCGTTTAGTACTATTTGGGTGCATTCGAGACCGTTTGGTTGCCATATGAAACTCGGTGCAAAACGGGCCGAACTTGTGCAAAAGTTCGTTCCACGAAGTTGCATCGGAATTTTTCGCAACGAACGCACCAGATCCACTTTGTTAGAACCTAAACTGACGTTTTCGTGTGTTTTGTACTATTTGGGTGCATTCGGGACCGTTTGGTTGCCTTACGAAACTCGGTGCAAAACGGGCCGAACTAGTACAAAAGTTCGTGCCACTAAGTTGCATCAGAATTCTTCGCAACGAACACACCAGATCCACCTTGTTGGACCCTAAACTGACGTTTTGGTGCGTTTCGTACTATTCGGGTGCAATCGGGACCGTTTGGTTGCCTTACGAAACTCGGTGCAAAATGGGTCGAACTAGTGCAAAAGTTCGTGCCACGAAGTTGCATCAGAATTCTTCACAACGAATGCACCCGATCCACCTTGTTGGACACAAAACTGGCGTTTTGGTGCATTTCGTACTATTGGGTCCATTCGGGTCTGTTTGGTTGCCTTACGAAACTCTGTGCAAAACGGGCCGAACTAGTGCAAAAGTTCGTGCCACGAAGTCGCATTGGAATTTTACGCAACGAACGAACCCGATCCACCTTGTTGGACCCTAAACTGATATTTTGGTGCGTTTCGTACTATTTGGGTGCATTGGGGACCGTTTGGTTGCCTTACGAAACTCAGTTCAAAATGGGCCGAACTAGTGCAAAAGTTCGTGCCACAAAGTTACATTAGAATTTTTCGCAACGAACGCACCCGATCCACCTTGTTGGACCCTAAACTGATGTTTTGGTGCGTTTCGTACTATTTGGGTGCATTCGGGACCGTTTAGTTGCCTTACGAAACTCGGTGCAAAACGGGCCGAACTAGTGCAAAAGTTCGTGCCACGAAGTTGCATCAGAATTTTTCACAACGAACACACCCGATCCACCTTGTTGGACCCTAAACTGACATTTTGGTGCGTTTCGTACTATTCGGGTGGGTTCTGGATCGTTTGGTAGCCTTACGAAACTCGGTGCAAAACGGGCCGAACTTGTGCAAAAGTTCGTGCCACGAAGTTGCATCTGAATTTTTCACAACGAACACACCCGATCCACCTTGTTGGACCCTAAACTGATGTTTTCGTGCGTTTCGTACTTTTTGGGTGCATTCGGGACCGTTTGGTTGCCTTACGAAACTCGGTGTAAAACGGGCCGAACTAGTGCAATAGTTCGTGCCACGAAGTCGCATCGGAATTTTTCGCTACGAACACACCCGATCCACCCCATTGGACCCTAAACCAACATTATGGTGTGTTTCATACTATTTGGGTGCATTCGGCACTGTTTGGTTGCTTTACGAAACTCGGTGCAAAACGGGCCGAACTAGTGCAAAAGTTCGTGCCACGAAGTCGCATCGGAATTTTTCGCAACGAACGCGCCCGATCCACCTTGTTGGACCCTAAACTGGCGTTTTGGTGCGTTTCATACTATTTGGGTGCATTCGGGACTGTTTGGTTGCCTAACAAAACTCGGTGCAAAACGGGCCGAACTAGTGCAAAAGTTCGTGCCACTAAGTTGCATCAGAATTTTTCGCAACGAACACACCCGATCCTCCCCATTGGACCCTAAAATGACGTTTAGCTGCGTTTCATACTATTTGGGTGCATTCGGGACCGTTTGGGTACCTTACGAAAATCGGTGCAAAACGGGCCGAACTAGTGCAATAGTTCATGCCACGAAGTCGCGTCGGAATTTTTCACAATGAAGGAACCCGATCCATCTTGTTGGACCCCGAACTGACGTTTTGGTGCGATTCATACAATTTGGGTGCATTCGGGACCGTTTGGTTGCCTTACAAAACTCGGTGTAAAACGGGCCGAATTAGTGCAATAGTTCGTGCCACGAAGTCGCATCGGAATTTTTCGCAACGAACGCACCCGATCCACCCCATTGGAGCCTAAACTAACATTTTTGTGCGTTTCATACTATTTGGGTGCATTCGAAACCGTTTGGTTGCCTTACGAAACTCGGTGCAAAACGGGCCAAACTAGTGCAATAGTTCGTGCCACGAAGTCGCATCGGAATTTTTCGCAACGAAAGCACCCGATCCACCTTGTTGGACCCTAAACTAAAGTTTTAGAGCGTTTCGTACTATTTGGGTGCATTCGGGACCGTTTGGTTGCCTTACGAAACTCGGTGCAAAACGGGCCGAACTAGTGCAAAAGTTCGTTCCACGAAGTTACATCAGAATTTTTCGCAACGAACGCACCAGATCCACTTTGTTAGAACCTAAACTGACGTTTTGATGCGTTTTGTACTATTTGGGTGTATTCGGGACCGTTTGGTTGCCTTACGAAACTCAGTGCAAAACGGGCCGAACTAGTGCAAAAGTTCGTGCCACGAAGTTGCATCAGAATTCTTCGCAACGAACGCACCCGATCCACCTTGTTGGACCCTAAATTGGCGTTTTGTTGCATTTCGTACAATTTGGGTGTATTCGGGACTGTTTGGTTGCCTTACGAAATTCTGTGCAAAACGGGCCGAACTAGTGCAAAACTTCGTGCCACGAAGTGGCATTGGAATTTTTCGCAACGAACGCACCCGATCCACCTTGTTGGACCCTAAACTGATGTTTTGGTGCGTTTCGTACTATTTTGGTGCATTCGGGACCGTTTAGTTGCCTTACGAAACTCGGTGCAAAACGGGCCGAACTAGTGCAAAAGTTCGTGCCACGAAGTTGCATGAGAATTTTTCACAACGAACACACCCGATCCACCTTGTTGGACCCTAAACTGACGTTTTGGTGCGTTTCCTACTATTTGGGTGGGTTCTGGATCGTTTGATAGCCTTACGAAACTCGGTGCAAAACGGGCCGAACTTGTGCAAAAGTTCGTGCCACGAAGTTGCATCAGAATTCTTCGCAACGAACGCACCCGATCCACCTTGTTGGACCCTAAATTGGCGTTTTGGTGCATTTCGTACTATTTGGGTGCATTCGGGACTGTTTGGTTGCCTTACGAAACTCTGTGCAAAACGGGCCGAACTAGTGCAAAACTTCGTGCCACGAAGTCGCATTGGAATTTTTCGCAACGAACGCACCCGATCCACCTTGCTGGACCCTAAACTTATGTTTTGGTGCGTTTTGTACTATTTTGGTGCATTCGGGACCGTTTAGTTGCCTTACGAAACTCGGTGCAAAACGGGCCGAACTAGTGCAAAAGTTCGTGCCACGAAGTTGCATGAGAATTTTTCACAACGAACACACCCGATCCACCTTGTTGGACCCTAAACTGACGTTTTGGTGCGTTTCGTACTATTTGGGTGGGTTCTGGATCGTTTGATAGCCTTACGAAACTCGGTGCAAAACGGGCCGAACTTGTGCAAAAGTTCGTGCCACGAAGTTGCCTCTGAATTTTTCGCAACGAACGCACCCGATCCACCTTGTTGGACCATAAACTGACGTTTTGGTGCGTTTCATACTATTTGGGTGCTTTCGGGACTGTTTGGTTGCCTTACGAAACTCGGTGCAAAACGGGCCGAACTAGTGCAAAAGTTCGTGCCACGAAGTCGCATCGGACGTTTTCGCAACGAATTAACCCGATCCACCCCGTTGGATCCTAAACTGACATTTTGGTGCGTTTCGTACTATTTGGGTGCATTCGGGACCGTTTGGTTGCCTTACAAAACTCGGTGTAAAACGTGCCGAACTAGTGCAATAGTTCGTGCCACGAAGTCGCATCGGAATTTTTCGCAACGAACAAACCCGATCCACCCTATTGGACCCTAAACTGACATTATGATGCGTTTCATACTATTTGGGTGCATTCGAAACCGTTTGGTTGCCTTGCGAAACTCGGTGCAAAACGGGCCAAACTAGTGCAATAGTTCGTGCCACGAAGTCGCGTCGGAATTTTTCGCAACGAAAGCACCCGATCCACCTTGTTGGACCCTAAAACTAAAGTTTCAGATCATTTAGTACTATTTGGTGCATTCGAGACCGTTTGGTTGCCATACGAAACTCGGTGCAAAACGGGCCGAACTTGTGCAAAAGTTCGTTCCACGAAGTTGCATCGGAATTTTTCGCAACGAACGCACCAGATCCACTTTGTTAGAACCTAAACTGACGTTTTCGTGTGTTTTGTACTATTTGGGTGCATTCGGGACCGTTTGGTTGCCTTACGAAACTCGGTGCAAAACGGGCCGAACTAGTACAAAAGTTCGTGCCACTAAGTTGCATCAGAATTCTTCGCAACGAACACACCAGATCCACCTTGTTGGACCCTAAACTGACGTTTTGGTGCGTTTCGTACTATTCGGGTGCAATCGGGACCGTTTGGTTGCCTTACGAAACTCGGTGCAAAATGGGTCGAACTAGTGCAAAAGTTCGTGCCACGAAGTTGCATCAGAATTCTTCACAACGAATGCACCCGATCCACCTTGTTGGACACAAAACTGGCGTTTTGGTGCATTTCGTACTATTGGGTCCATTCGGGTCTGTTTGGTTGCCTTACGAAACTCTGTGCAAAACGGGCCGAACTAGTGCAAAAGTTCGTGCCACGAAGTCGCATTGGAATTTTACGCAACGAACGAACCCGATCCACCTTGTTGGACCCTAAACTGATATTTTGGTGCGTTTTGTACTATTTGGGTGCATTGGGGACCGTTTGGTTGCCTTACGAAACTCAGTTCAAAATGGGCCGAACTAGTGCAAAAGTTCGTGCCACAAAGTTACATCAGAATTTTTCGCAACGAACGCACCCGATCCACCTTGTTGGACCCTAAACTGATGTTTTGGTGCGTTCGTACTATTTGGGTGCATTCGGGACCGTTTAGTTGCCTTACGAAACTCGGTGCAAAACGGGCTGAACTAGTGCAAAAGTTCGTGCCACGAAGTTGCATCAGAATTTTTCACAACGAACACACCCAATCCACCTTGTTGGACCCTAAACTGACATTTTGGTGCGTTTCGTACTATTCGGGTGGGTTCTGGATCGTTTGGTAGCCTTACGAAACTCGGTGCAAAACGGGCCGAACTTGTGCAAAAGTTCGTGCCACGAAGTTGCATCTGAATTTTTCACAACGAACACACCCGATCCACCTTGTTGGACCCTAAACTGATGTTTTCGTGCGTTTCGTACTTTTTGGGTGCATTCGGGACCGTTTGGTTGCCTTACGAAACTCGGTGTAAAACGGGCCGAACTAGTGCAATAGTTCGTGCCACGAAGTCGCATCGGAATTTTTCGCTACGAACACACCCGATCCACCCCATTGGACCCTAAACTAACATTATGGTGCGTTTCATACTATTTGGGTGCATTCGGCACTGTTTGGTTGCTTTACGAAACTCGGTGCAAAACGGGCCGAACTAGTGCAAAAGTTCGTGCCACGAAGTCGCATCGGAATTTTTCGCAACGAACGCACCCGATCCACCTTGTTGGACCCTAAACTTGCGTTTTGGTGCGTTTCGTACTATTTGGGTGCATTCGGGACTGTTTGGTTGCCTAACGAAACTCGGTGCAAAACAGGCCGAACTAGTGCAAAAGTTCGTGCCACGAAGTTGCATCAGAATTTTTCGCAACGAACACACCCGATCCTCCCCATTGGACC